>NC_142602.1:41599597-41903097 GCF_041222555.1 Hakea prostrata | reverse complement strand
TCGAAAGGGCATTGAGATCGAACGACCCGTGGTAGCAATGGGGATTTGTGGGCACTCAAGACCGGTGAAATGATCCGTGAGAGGTCATGAATCACATTGTGGGAGCCATTTATTGGTAGGGTTGCAAATGGCTAGACTTGGGCTCACTGGCACTCAAGACTGGTGAAATGATCTGTGAGGGGACGTGAGAGCTTTCTGTCTACTATTTGTGGATGACCAATAGGGTTGATGAGTCCGTAGTCCGAGAGGGAATATGCTGACTCTAGTGTGAAGGATACCGGAAAGGATCCAAGATATCTTAAATGGTTGAGGAGGAATGGACGTATCCGGATCTGACTTGATACGACTGAGTAGATGACTTGCATTGGGCTAGGCATTATCATGACATGCGCTAATACTTATACCAAATGGTGATGTGAGAGAGTGGTGACCAAATCCCCAGCCAAGGAATGTTTGAGAGGGATGCAGGATCCATTACCAATTGGCTGCCCAAGATATCTTAAATGGTTGAGGGTGTGAGCGGACCACCTACCCAAAGAAGTATGGTGCTATGACTTAAAGCATGTCTACCTTAGAGACTAGCATTTATAGAGTTAGAATCATACTTGCATCATGTGTTTCATATCATATTGCATCATGTTATGGCTTGTATTCATATGGCTTATGTTTTATGGAATAACTGCCTTGCTGAGTTCTTTTGATCTCACTCCTTTTGCAAGACATTCTGTTAGACTTTTTTGCAGGTACTACTATTATTGACTATAATGGCCAAAGACTCTGAAGACCAAGTTGGTGACTCACACAAGACTGGTTATGGCGACTAAGTTGATGAAGACTATCAATACAAGATTGGTACTTATCTGGAGCAGTTCGGCTTTTACACTTGTGTGACAACGATGGGATATCGTCCTATTCTCTTTTGACCTTTTAATTGATTCATTGAGACCGTAGTTTAGTTGTTCCCCTTTTTATTTGGGAACTGGTTGTAACCCTTACTTTTACTCGATCTACCTTCTGCTGTTATTGTAGAGTGGGGTTCCCCCCTTCATTCCGCTTTTTGACTATGTATTTTATTGGTATCTTTTCCGCACTCTGATGTTCTTTTGTGATCCTTCTAAGGTCCTTTCTTGACTTTTGTTATTAAAGTAATTGAATACAAAGATTTGTTCTTGCTTTTGATTATATTATTGTGATAAGTGGCTATGATCGTTCCTAAACTTGATCGGCGGGACCGTGAATCACTCCCCCGGGTAATCCAGATAGGGTACCCCTTGGTGGATTTAGGGTGGATATGACACCATATATGGAAAGGTCCTCCGTGCTGGTGCACGAGTTCTCTTTCGATCCTACAATGTCATCTAAAAACAAGTCCCCCGAAGGGTAAGCTCAAAAGAACTTAGCAAGTAATCCAAACACAATAAGCATCTTCACATGCATTCATAAACAAACATATATGCAATGATATGAGACAATATATGCAAGTATGCTTCTAACTCTATGTACGTATGCTGGTCTCTATTGGCAAACATGCTTTAAGTCATAGCACTATACTTATTTGGGAAGGTCATTCACTCTCCCTCAGCCATCTTGGCATCTTGGGTCTGTCGGTGGTAGTTGGGTCATGCATCCTCTTGGACATTCCATGGTTGGGGTTTAGGTCACCTCTCTCTCACATCACCATTGGTCTAAATATTGGGGCATGTCAGGGTAAAGCCTAGCCAAATGCAAGTCTTCTACTTAGTTATATCAACTCAGGTCCAAATACGTCCATTCCTCGCCCCTGGCGATCCTTTCCAGTATCCTTTCCACTAGAGTCAGCATAGTCCCAGACTACAAACTCATCAACCCTATTGGTCATCCACAAAAAATAGACGGGAAGCTCTCATGTCCTCTCACGGATTGGTTACCGGTCTTGAACGCCCATGAGCCCAAGTCTACTATTTGCAACCCTACCAATAAATGGCCCCCATAATGTGATTCATGTCCCCTCAAGAGTTGGTTACCTGTCTTGAGCGCCCATGAATCCCCATTGCTACCACGGATTGTTCAATCTCAATACCCTTCCGTATCGGGTCTGATATAGTAGGGGCATTCCTAGCCAAACACTGTTAGACCAATCCTAGGTATGTCAACTAGTAGTTAGGGAAAGAGTCAAGGGGCACCATAGGAAAGCATCCCATACCACTTCCACTGATGTCCAAAGACAGAAACGCCAATTGGGCATTCCCCATTCCACAATTACGACCTAGGTATCAACATCACATCATGATTCCAAACATATCATATTCACACTCATATCCACATCATAGTCCATATCGCATTCTCATAATCAATAATCAATTCTAATATGTAATTCACAATGTGGACAAGCTACTATAGTTGCAGAAGTATCATGATGTAAAAGAAACTAAACAATAGTAGTTAAATCATGCATTCATGTCATAATACATAAAGACATGTAAATAGGCATATTGTGAGTTGGAATACTCACCTCATAATCCGAACTTATAGTCTTCAAATAAGATATCAGAGAACAGATCCAAAATCACCTAAACAAGCTTGACAAAACATGTATAGGTCAAAAGAAGCAAATCCAAAAGATTGGAGTTGAAACGGATCAAAACGGAGTTGCTGTCACTGCGGTTAGATTGGCTGAGTTGATTGGTCCAATCGACCCAGGCAGTCTGCCCAGTGAACAGTGTGCATCCAAAATAAGATTTTTTATCTGAAACCTATTCTATGAGATTCAAAACACTACAAAACTTGGAGGGAATCTCTAAAACAGTAATCTAAGACTATCAAGCATAATTTAGGCATCAAACACTGATCAAAACCAATACTTACTAATTTAGAATCATACTTTCTAATTTGGTAAAAATCATAGTTTTCATTAAAAACAAGCTATGAATGAAAGAGAAGGACTAGAGATGATGAGATCTCATTCTAGTAGGCTAATATAGTAAATCAAGAGTATGAATGATCATGGAGATGCATCTATAATGCTAGAGAAATCATAATAAGAATATGATCATAGATGCATGAAGAAAACATAAGAATCATGGTTTGTATTGAATAGGAAGATCATAGCAATAGAGAATGAATAGAGATTGTAGAAGATATGATTGCAAGGATGCAGTATCTTCTTCGTAATCTCAATTCAGAGAAGAGAGTGATCATAGTAAGAATGAATCAATAACATATTAGAATGACTACTAACCTTTGATTGAGGAACAAGAGAGAGAACTTGAATGTTGCAAGGTTTGATCTTCTTCAACACTTTTGGAGGCTTGTAGCACTCTTGGAGGCTTGTAGAGGAGTTCCTTTCGTTCTCTAAGTGTTTTGGAGGCTAGGGATACTAAAAATACGAAGTACTATGGTATATATAGCAATATAACCTAAATAGAAGATTCTGCTCGAATTCTATCTGCTTGGGTTGATTGGCTGGGTAGACTGACCAAGTTGACCTAGGCAGTCAGCAAACCCTAAGGCAGGGAATTGAGGTCCTTTCTCTTATCGGAATCAAACGAGCTTTTACACACACAAACTATAACTTACCTAGCATGGAGAAATGCCTTCAATCATGTTTAACCAAGCTCTAAGGTCATCAAGCAATCTTCTCTTCATCAAGGAGCATTTCATCTCCAAATCAGACAAGGTTTTCAAATAGGGAATTCCATCATCAATTTTCTATGGGTTTGGGTTCAAACACCATGTCTTCAACTGAGATGGCCCACAAGCCTGCTTCCTTCACTTCAGGTCTTCGGATCTACACTAAGGGAGAGGTCTTTCTTGACTTTCTAGGATCTTCTAAACCTATTCACACTGAACTCTGGGTCCCACTTATAGATCTAATATCCATAAGTCACTTCTTTATCCCAAAACAGATAGGGTGTCTAGGCTAGGTTTAGGGCTGGATTTCAGTCATCCATGAGGACTCTCGAATGGGTCTTGATAAAAAACATCAGTCTACCCATCGCGCTCAGCCCGGGCAAGTACTATATCATCCGAGCATAACAGATCGGGACAGAATCGGTTGCAAAAAATTGTAGTAGAAGTCGAGAGGAAATTGGAAGACAGGAACCATGACGAGGACTTTGATGTGGTTGACCGGGAACCTTTCTCACACAAAATAATGAACATGCCACTCCCGCTCAACTTCATTATGCCAACCTTCTCCACTTCGAGGGAAAGACCAACCCAAAAGAACACATAAGTTACTTTAAATCCATCATGAACGTCCTAGGCCGCAAAGACGAGCTACTCTATTGCACCTTCCCTGCCTCTCTGAAGGGACCAACAATAAAATGGTTTAGCAGCTTGAAGCTAGCCTCCATGAACAACTTCAGGGAATTGACTAGGAAGTTCATTGCCAGGTTTAGGAGTGTGATTGGGAGAAAAAAGACATCTAATAGCTTATTCGCCATCATGCAAGGCACTAATGAGTCCATTTGGGACTATTTGAGGCGTTTTGATGAAGTAGCCATCAAGATCGAGAAACTAGACGATCAGGTGGCGTATGGGGCCCCATGGAGCGGCATCACACACAAGAGACTCCTGGAGGTCCTGCTCTCAAACAAACTGATAAGTTGATTTCATACATATTATTTTATACGATTAATTTACTATATTTCCATGTATTTATAATTGTTTTATATCAATTTACCCTAATATGATATAAAAATGAATATGTTGCACATTTCCTTTAATTTCTATAATTTTGGTGATTTTATATATTTCCTAACAAACTCTAATTAAGATTTATTACTTTTACATGTAGGAAATTATCAACCAAATCTACCAAGGGTTGAGAAATTCTGTAAAGAGAGTCCTAATGGAACTCAACTGGATCATCAAGTTACAGTGCACTCTAGAAGCTTCCTCAAATCAAAAACATAAAGAGAATGAGTCCTTAGATGATTCTATATTTTATTTCCTAATTAGGATTTGATCAAAGAGAAGAAAAAAAAGAGAAAAAGAATCCAATTCAAATAAAGAAGACTCAAAAATTCCGTTTTTGAGGGTCTCTGTCCAGTTTTGATCAAACCCTACATCGGATGGTCATCCGGTGTTTGATTGAGCCTATATTTGAAGGAGAGCTTCATGACTTCTTGATCTTCAAATCCAACGGTGAGATTATGCATTGGAAATCTCTAAGTTAGTTTGATTCATACGTCAAGGCACTCCTTGGTTAAGTCAGATAGGAACTCTGAGTTTGAATCAAACTCTGAGTTTAATTAATCTATAAAAGGAGAACAAACTCCAGCAGAGAGGGGATGACGTTTTTGGGAGCTTTGGAAGAGCATAGAGAACTTTCTTGGAGCTTTGGAGGAACGTAGAGGACAACTTTTGGAGACATTGGTTGGCTTTGGAGATCTGAAGTTTGGGACTAAGTTTTTCTTCATCTTTGTTTAATGTTCTCAAACTCTTCTGTAATGTTTTTAATTTCTAGTATGAACTAATTTAGTTTTTCTAGGGATCAGATGTAGCCTATCTTTGAATTTCCACTCTTGAATTCATCAATATAATTTTGAATATTATTTCCTTTGATTGAGTTTTTACTTCTATTCTTCATGCTTTTGATTAATTGGCCACTAATCAACTGATTTGTTAATCATAATGAACTGAGAGGGGATTTATGTGTTTAGTTCATTGGAGTAGAAAACCATGAATTACATGTAGGATAGAGATATACTTACATGGTTTGTGTAGTCGTTACATGGGAATCCATAGAATTTAATGATTTCTTAGTTGTTGTAACCCACATAGAAATATAGTGGGTTAGCAATTGAGGGAATTTTTATTAGTACTCGAGAGAGACTAGTAGATAGGGAAGGGAATCTCGACTATCAATCAGGAAAATATTTCTCAAATTATAAAGATAGATTAAAGGGTGGGAATGCTTAGTTATGGTGAAATCTGACCCCTAGATTTTTAGCAATTAATAATCTCAATTTAACTTTCAATTGGCATTATAGTCTGGAATAATTCTCTTCCTTATTAATTGTTCGAATAAAATTGGTTTAATTAATTTGGTACTTAATTTATAGTCCTCAAGGGAACGATCTTTTATCATTATATTACTTGTTACGACAGTGTACACTTGCGTTGTTATTTTTCACAACAAGTTTTTGGCGCCGTTGCCAGGGACTATTAGATTAATATCAATATCAATTACTGCTAGTTTTAATTTGAATTCTTTTATTTTTATTTTTATTCTTTTCTATTCTTTTATTTTATTTGTAGTTGTGAATTGGAGTTCTTTCAGGTCCTATTGATTTTGCATGAGAAGGAGAGGAAACGATAATTTACCTCCTTTTGATCCTGAAATTGAAGGAACTCAAAAGCAAAGAAAGATAGAACAAATTCATCTTTCACTTCTGGAGCAATGGATCTTGATAATAATCAACCATCTCTTGAACTTGAAGCACCAAGGAGCAAGACTTTAGGAGAGTATGTTGCACCAACTGTGAGAGATAATAGGACAGCTATAAGGCGTCCACCTGTAGCAGCTAACAATTTTGAAATCAAGCCTGCTATCATTACAATGGTGCAAAATAATCAATTTTCTGGATTGCCTAGTGAAGACCCAAATCTTCACATTGATGGGTTCTTGGACATTTGCGACACATTCAAGAGCAATAGCGTTACTGATGATGCCATAAGATTGAGATTGTTCCCTTTCTCATTAAGAGACAACGCTAAGAGTTGGTTGCATTCTCTACAACCAGGATCCATCACAACTTGGAATCAAATGGCTCAAAAATTTTTGGTAAAATTCTTTCCACCATCTAAGATTGCTAGTTTATTAACAGATATTTCTATTTTTTTGCAGTATGATTCGGAAACACTATTTGAGGCATGGGAAAGATTCAAGGACTTGCTAAGGAAATGTCCACACCATGGAATAGAGCAATGGAGGCAAGTTCATATTTTTTACGATGGTCAATCTAATTCAACAAGAACATTAGTAGATGCTGCAGCAGGAGGATCAATCATGAACAAGGATCCAATAGAAATTTTTGATCTTTTGGATGTTATGGCATCAAATGCATATCAAAGGACAAGGGATAGAGTTGCCCCAAGAAGAGTTTTGCAGATGAATGAAACTGATCCCATGACAGCCATGGCCGTCCAACTTGAAGCATTAACAAAGCAAGTAGGGTTGTTAGCAACTCAAGGCACCAAACCTTCAGCTGTGATATGCAATTATTGTGACGGAACACATTATTGCAATGAATGTCAGATGGCTAATCCTTTTGAGAAAAATCAATTAGAGCAAGCAAAATATGTGGGGAACTTTAACCGATAGAACAATCCATATTCCAACACATACAATCCAAGGTGGAGAAACCATCCAAATTTTTGATGGAAAAACGATCAAGATACTGAAAGACAACCTAAAAATCAACAAGCTCAATCATTTCAGAAGAAAGCTCCATGGGAAGATGCTATTGAGAAAATGGCTACAGTTTCTTCACAATTTATGCATAAGCAAGAGACCACCAACCAGAATCTTTTTGCATCCATTAAAAATTTGGAAGTACAAATGGGACAACTCGCTCATGATATGAATCAAAGGCAAAAAGAATCACTGCCTAATAATATTGAGACAAATCCTAGAGAGTATGCACATGCTATTGAGCTTCGAAGTGAAAAAGTATTAGAGGAACCTTTCAAGAAAACCGTAGTAACTAAACCTTCTTCTGAGGTGGTTCATGATGAGAAAAAAAAGATGCAGAGGAATACGTTAAGGAGGATGAGAAACCAAAATCCAAATTGTTTCCAAACAATCCACCACCTTATAATCCACCTATTCCATATCCTCAGCGGTTCAGAAAGTAGAAACAAGATAAGCAATTGTCTAAATTTCTTGATATATTTAAAAAATTGCATATTAATATTCCTTTTGCAGATGCTTTGGAACAATGCCTAGTTATGTCAAGTTTATGAAAGACATTCTTTCTAACAAGAGGAAACTTGAAGATTATGAAACAGTGGCATTGACAGAGGAATGCAATGCTATTCTGCAGCTGAAGCTTCCACCTAAGCTAAAAGATCTGGGGAGTTTCACAATACCATGCACTATAGGAAATTTTCATTTTAATAAGGCTTTATGTGATATTGGTGCTCGGATTAATTTAATGCCTCTATCTATTTTCAGGAAACTAGGTCTTGAAGAAGCTAAACCTACCACAATGTCACTTCAAATGGCGGATAGGTCGATTAAATATCCGAGGGGAATCATTGAAGACGTCTTGGTTAAAGTGGATAAGTTTATATTTCCAGCAGATTTCTTAGTATTGGATATAGAAGAAGACCAAAACATACCCATTATTCTTGGTAGGCCATTCTTGGCGACTAGGAGGACTCTGATTGATCTTCAAACAGGTGAACTTACTATGAGAGTACAAGATGAAAAGATCACATTCAATGTATTCAAGGCCATCAAGTTTCCAAATGAAGCAAATAACTGCTTCAGAACTGACTCTATTGAGAGGTGCACAAAGGAGGTATTTCAAATAAGCTATCCAGTTGATCCAGTTGAGGCTTGTTTGGTAGGTGTGATAAATGCAGAAAATAAAGGAATTTTTGAATGTGAGATGCAGTTAGAAGCTTTATCACCTATATCTGTTGAAAATTTCCTACTGAGGACCATAGCTAATAACTTAATCACTACTTTGGGAGTGGCTTTGACCCCCAGAAGTCACTCTTATATTTGACCTAAAGTTGGGGGTAGTTCGGTTGCGAACTATGATGCAAGCGCTATTTGGGAGGCAACCCAAAGTTTTTCCTTACTACTTCTTTGATTTTTCAATTGTTAATTTTTTTTAGATTCGATGTTTTTTGTTTCTTTTTCCATAATTTGTTTTTTTTTTAGGAGAATGAAAAGAAGAGTGCGGATTTGGACTACATCACTCTTAAAGCTATGAATCAAGGGAGTGTCCTTCACCTTACTTTACATCTTGTTACATTTCTTTCCCATTGCATGCATTTAATAATTTCAATTTTTTGCTGCATTGAGGACAATGCTCATTTTAAAGTTAGGGGTGGATGACTAAGATTCCTTTCTATGTGATAAGACTCACTTTGCTGAAATTTTTTCAAAACCAGAAATTTTCAAATCATTTCAAAACTTTTTATCAGTGGTTGAAGCTTATTTGTCTAGTTAGTAGAGTAAAATAGAAGGAAGTTAGGACATTAAATCTCTATATCTTATTTAGTATTTCATGTTTTAGTTGTGTTCATCTATAATTCTTTGAAAATGATGAGTTGCTAAATAACATATGAGTATGTGAATCACTTTAACTTTGATTGTGTGACACACCCATTTAGCACTAAACCTTGCTATTGAGTTATTGCATTTAGGGATTTTCAAATGAGACTGCAATTTTCTTGTTCAGTCAACATATTATAACCACCAAGATTTCCTCTTGAGGCGAAATTCATGAGTGCCACTTGTTTAGGGATATGATAGAGGCCATTATTCTTTCATTTAAAATTTTGAAAATATATATATTCTCTTCTAATTTGTTCCACTTCTACTATACCATGTTTCACTTTGTGGAGATGTATATGGTTTATATGGTAGATCTCATTGGTGACTCTCCCAAGTCGTATGATCCGTTGAATAGACCGAAGGTGATATGGATTGTTAAAAGCATGGTGAGGCTTAAAAGCATTGTGAGAAGATCTTCTTTGTAGTTGCGGGTCTCCATAGTTAAAGCCACTGAGTGAGCCTTTTGGATTCTCACTGGGTTAACATTGCATAATTGGGGCTTAGGGACAAAGGCCATTGCAACACTTATATAGATGGTTATTTGAGAGCCATGTTACGGGTGTAGGATATGTCTTGGACTGCTTCTTGGGAGATGTGTTATCACCTTGAAAAAAAGAAAAAAAGAAGAAGTATGAAATTGCTAATTTTTGGCAAAAGGAAGAAAAGAAAAGAAAATTGGTGCTTCAATGTTATCATCTCCATATATGTATTTCAGCTCTAGTCGATATTTCTACCACCTTCACAAGTCCTCTTGACCTTGGATAAGTGATTGCTCTTCATTAGTGGAGAGAGGGATGATAGGTTGGACATATAAGAATTGACCTTGAAACTAGGGACTTGTCGGTTGAATTTGGGATCTCAAACATGCATGCACTTGATTGGTTAAGGTATACACACACACACGGGTCAAAGTTTTGATTTTGTGATCTATCTACTCATCTCTTATTTAGCTTATTTTATACATTCCTTTGAATTATGGTTGAACTTGACTAAGATTGAATATTTAATAAAAAATGAGAGTTTGTTTGATCCTGATATTTGCTCGAGGACTAGCAAATGTTAAAGTTGGGGATAATTTGATAAGTTGATTTCATACATATTATTTTATACGATTAATTTACTATATTTCCATGTATTTATAATTGTTTTATATCAATTTACCCTAATATGATATAAAAATGAATATGTTGCACATTTCCTTTAATTTCTATAGTTTTGGTGATTTTATATATTTCCTAACAAATTCTAATTAAGATTTATTACTTTTACATGTAGGAAATTATCAACCAAATCTGCCAGGGTATTATTGAGAAATTCTGTAAAGAGAGTCCTAATGGAACTCAACTGGATCATCAAGTTACAGTGCACTCTAGAAGCTTCCTCAAATCAAAAACATAAAGAGAATGAGTTCTTAGATGATTCTATATTTTATTTCCTAATTAGGATTTGATCAAAGAAGAAAAAAAGAGAAAAAAAATCCAATTCAAATAAAGAAGACTCAAAAATCCCGTTTTTGAGGGTCTCTGTCCAATTTTGATCAAACCCTACATCGGATGGTCATCTGGTGTCCGATTGAGCCTATATTTGAAGGAGAGCTTCATGACTTCTTGATCTTCAAATCCAATGGTGGGATTATGCATTGGAAATCTCTAAGTTAGTCTGATTCATACGTCAAGACACTCCTTGGTTAAGTCAGATAGGAACTCTGAGTTTGAATCAAACTTTGAGTTTAATTAATCTATAAAAGGAGAGCAAACTCTGTGAAACCCAGCCCTAACCCTATCCCGGAAACCCTGTTGTTTGTAGGTCCAGCAACCCGAAGTAAGGCAAGAAGTCAGCTTTGGGCCATTTCAGTTGAAGACTTGATGGCTGGAGTGGAATCCTTGAGTGTGGATGTCAGTGTCCCTTCTATGGAAATTGCACACTGATGAAGATTGGATTAGTTGATGGACTTAGAGTGCTCTCTGTATTGGTTCAAAGGCATTTCTACCTACTAGGTATGTCACTTTAGGTGTGTGCAAAACCCCTTGATGTTTGGACTTGATCTAAGCCTTCAATTCCCTGTTTTGAAGTTGCTGTTCTGATTGGTCAACTGGACCAGTCGACAAATCAATCGACCAATTGATTCTTTTTTTGAAATTTAAATCGTGGCTACTCTATTTAAGTCTAATCTCGGGAATACTCCGCCTCATCTGCCTCCTAAGCCTCTGGAACGAGTTAGAACCCTATTCTAATCGCTTCCCTTGCATCCTTGGTTGATATCTCGCAAGAACTCAAGCAATCTTCATTCTCTTGCATCAAAGGTATGTGTATGATCTCTTTCTTCTCTATCTCTGATTTTCTTTTCTTGAATCTGTTCTTGTTTGAGATCAGGAAGATGATGCTGCATTCTTGCAACCATCTATTCCATGATCTCATCATGTTCCTTGAGATCTATGATCATCATCATGATCTCAACCCTTGCGAGTTGAATCCTGCAAACCCTAACCCTTGAAACCCTAACCTTGTGTGGTCATCTGGAGAACCTTTGGTAATTCCCCATGAGAGGGAAACCTCTTGGGTAAAATTTATATGAACCTAAACTTTATCATTGAATGATTCTTCTTGTTATTTTTGACTAACAATTTACCTCCCTTCATCCGGAACTCTCAACCTTTTCATGGGAGCCAAAAAGGGTGAAACCCTAATTTCTTGGGTAAAATCAAGAACCCCTATTTTGATCATGTTAGAAGACTCTCGACTTTATTTTCTTTACTAGAATTGTAACCTATTAATCTTTAAATCCTTACCCTTGATCATATTATATTTTTCCTTCATAATCTATGTTTAACCTAATTAGGTTAACTTTCTGGTTCCTGAGTTGTGACCTGGAAACTTGATTTGATAAATGGTTTGTTGTCCTCTATAGACTTAGATGTTTCCATTAAAGTTTCTCCCTTATTTTGTACCCTTTTGAACCACCAAATTCGGATTCATATTCTAAAAATTCTGATTTATTGAAGGCTACTGTCTCTGTTGGTCGACTCATTGGTCGGCTGGGCGATAGACCAATCGATCGACCAATGGGTACAACAACCCCATTCTTGGTCTGTTTTGATTGAATTGTGATCTTTCCTTCTATGTATCTTTCCTAACTCATAGTATACACTTGTTTAAGACTCTTTTCTCAGGTTTAGTCAAGGTCTTACTTGATTCTCTAAGTTCCTTTAGAATTAGAAGGTAATGACAGTTATCTCCTTAACTACATAGATTGCATACTCTCTGGTTTCTACTTTACAAAACTATGAGTTGTTTATTGTTTGTACACTTTATATTCTGATGTACTACTGTGAGAACAATAGCTCTTTATCATGTTTCTTTTATTACTTAGACTTATGTGAGATTGCTTATTACTATATTGTTTTATGAATTGATCATGACTTTACATTCTCTTTTATATAATGAGTTGCTGATTGTATATGTCATGACTGATTTGAGACTGTGTTTGATTAAGTTTGGTTTGGGATTGGGAGGTGTCCTTTTGACACTTTTGCCCTTGGACGTTATCGGAAATAGTATGGGATGTTTCCGGGGTTGCCCATCGACACTTTCCCGAATCATTGGTTGTCATACCTAGGGCTGTCTAGCAGTGTTTGGTTAGGTTGTACCCCTGTTATATCAGACCCGATTCGGAAGGGTATTGAGACCGAACGACCCATGGCAGCAATGGGGATTCACGGGCGCTCAAGACCGGTAACCAACCCGTGAGAGGACGGGAATCACATTGTGGGGGCCATGTATTGGAGGGTTGCATATGGCTAGACTTGGGCTCATGGGCGCTTAAGACCGGTAATCAACCTGTGAGAGGACATGAGAGCTTCCCGTTTACCATATGTGGATAACCAATAGGGTTGATGAGTCCGTAGTCCGGGACTATTAGGACTTTAGTGGAAAGGATACCGGAAAGGATCGCCAAGGGCGAGGAATGGAAGTATCTGGACTTGAGTTGATGTAATTGAGTAGATGACTTGCATTGGGCTAGGCTTTTCCCTGACATGCGCCGGTACTTATGCCAAATGGTTGTGAGAGAGTGTGTTGACTTAACCCCCTGCCATGGTTTGTCCTGAGGGATGCCGGACCCACTACCAAAAGGCGTTGTGTGTTTGACCTACCCAAAGAAGTACGGTGCTATGACTTAAAGCATATCTGCCATAGAGACCAGCACACATAGAGTTTAGATGCATACATACATTACTTGTTTCATATTGCATTGCATCTTGTTATGGTTTGCTTCCATGTTATTTATGTTGTTATGGATTAACTACCTTATTGAGTTTCTTCGAAACTCATTCCTTTTGTACATTGTTTTTGTTAGACTATTCTATAGGTACTGATTACTATGGCGAACAGTACGATGAAGCGCAAGCCGATGAAGCGTACTACACGCAAGGTGTTGGCAACAATCAAGATTACTCTGATGATCCCTCAGTTGATCAAGCTGCGTACTACGATTAAAGATAACGTATATGTGGAACGTCTCAAATGGATTGATGAAGTCCACTATTTTGAAGACGTTATCTATAAAATAGAAAACCCTGATGTTTAGTTATTTCTCTTAGTTCCTTTGATTTAGTTGTTATTTCTTTTAGACTTACATTCTGCGTTCCGCTGTATTTTGTGGAGTGAGTTTCCGCCTCACTCTACTTCTTTTGATGTGATTACATCTGGTATCATATTTTTTGCACTCTGATTATATTGATTATTCATTTCTTGACTTTAATCTTTTGTTTATAATATTTTAAACCTTGATTTTTTGTTGTTTATGATTATGTTATTGTATATGTGGGAGGATGATTTCCTCGATACTTGATCTTCAGGGCTGTGGATCACATTCTCGGGTATGCCAGTTAGGGTACCGGCTGGGAGGATGTGACAAACTCCAGCAGAGAGGGGAGGACATTTTTGAGAGCTTTGGAAGAGCATAGAGAACCTTCTTGGAGCTTTGGAGGAACGTAGAGGATGACTTTTGGAGACATTGGTTGGCTTTGGAGATCTGAAGTTTGGGACTAAGTTTTTCTTCATCTTCATTCAATGTTCTCAAACTCTTCTGTAATGTTTTTAATTTCTAGTATGAACTAATTTAGTTTTTCTAGGGATCAAATTTAGCCTATCTTTGAATTTCCACTCTTGAATTCATCAATATAATTTTGAATATTATTTCCTTTGATTGAGTTTTTATTTCTATTCTTCATGCTTTTGATTAATTGGCCACTAATCAACTGATTTGTTAATCATAATGAACTGAGAGGGGGTTTATGTGTTTAGTTCATTGGAGTAGAAAACCATGAATTACATGTAGGATAGCGATATACTTACATGGTTTGTGTAGTTGTTACATGGGAATCCATAGAATTTAATGATTTTTTAGTTGTTGTAACCCACATAGAAATATAGTGGGTTAGCAATTGAGGGAATTTTTATTAGTACTCGAGAGGGACTAGTAGATACGGAAGGGAATCTTGACTATCAATCAGGAAAGTATTTCTCAAATTATAAAGATGGATTAAAGGATGGGAATGCTTAGTAATGGTGAAATCTGACCCCTAGATTTTTAGCAATTAATAATCTCAATTTAACTTTCAATTTGCATTATAGTCTGGAATAATTCTCTTCCTTATTAATTGTTCGAATAAAATTGGTTTAATTAATTTGGTACTTAATCTATAGTCCTTGACGGAACGATCTTTTATCATTATATTACTTGTTAAGACAGCGTACACTTGTGTTGTTATTTTTCACATCACAAACCATAAACTTACGGGGCCCTACTTCATAAATGCTGTAAAATCCAGCCCAAACCTAGCCAGGACACCCTATCTGTTTTGGGTGAAGAAAGGTTAGTTTAATGCTTGACCTTAAAGTTGGACCTTGATAACAGTGTTGCTACCCTTTGAAAGCCTTAGGAAGTCATGTCAAACTTTTCCTTAGGGTAAATCCAAGGTCCTGAAGTGAAGGAAGAAGTCTTTGTGGGCCCTCTCTATAGAAGACATGGTGTGTTACCCAAAACCCATGGATATGGTTGATGGTACTCCCTACTTAGAAGCATTGTCAGTGTTTAGTGAGAAACTGTGCATCGAAGAGGGGTGAATTATTTGAAGTAACTAATGAACTCCCGTGCTCAATCCGAAGGTATTTCTAGAAACTAGACTTCTTGATTGACTTGTAGGAGAAAACCCCACTCAATTTTACCCTGTATAGCCCTCCGAAGCCCTGTTTGAACCTTGCTGTTTTGCTAAATCCGAGAAAATGCAATTTTAGGGTTTTTCACTTTTATTTAAAACCTACTTCGTGTTTGTTAGTTACGGCTGTGAAACCCAGCCCTAACCTTGACCCAAAAACCCTATTGTTTGTAGGTCCGACAACCCGAAGTAAAGCAAGAAGTCAGCTATGGGCCATCCCAATGGAAGACTTGGTGGCTGGCTTAGAATCCTTGAGTGTTGATGTCAGTGTTCCATTTATGGAAACTGCACCCTGATGAAGATAGAATTAGTTGATGGACTTGGAGTGCTCTCTGTCATGGTTCAAAGGCATTTCTACCTACTAGGTAAGTCACATGGTGTGTGTGTAAAACCCCATTATGTTTGGATTTGATCTGAGCCTTCAATTCCCTGTTTTGGATTTGCTATTCTGATTGGTCGACTCATTGGTCGACTGGACCAGTCGACCAATCCAATCGACCAATGGGATCTGATTTTGCTAATTAGGTCTTTGCTTGCTCTATTTAAGTCCTGATGCGTCCAAAATCTGCTCAGCCCTTGGATCTCCACGTGATGTCCTGCAAAACGAAAGCGTCAGATGTGGCCCGACCGCCGGGGTCGGGAGTCCACCTCCGAAGGCTAAGTCGGGTTGATGAACTTAATCACAAACGGCTCTGCTAGAAGCACGAGCTAATAAATGAAGAAACGGGAAAGGTGATCTAGATAGCGGAACGCCGATAGTTTAGGTCTATCGGCATGTATCCGAACCCGAGTCTCGGATAGTATTCCTTTTGATCGATTGATCCGTCCCTCACCTTGTATGGTAGTGAGGTTTATATAGAGTGTACCTTCGAATCTCCTTCGTTGGATGCACTTGAGCCTTCTTCGGGTAGTCGTTGGATCTCATCAGTTAGATCCGTTGAGCGATAGACTTCTACTAGTTTGGGCTAGTAGAGGACTCCTGAGATAACCGTTAGGTTATGCGATAGTTATCCCTTTGATAATGATTATCCGCAGCCTGAGTCTGCCATCATCAGGGTGATTACCCTAATCCATAAGTAAGATTAGGGCACGCTTGCAGCATAATAAGCTTTCTTCTTCGACAAGCCATCTTCCGGATCCGGTTCGCTCGGGAGCGATTCGTTTTTCTCCGTCTCGACCGGGGTCGAGGGTCGGACCAGGTATGAACCCGGTCTCGATCATAAACTCTCCATATCACGAGCCCCCCAGACCAAGCGTTCAGTCGATCCCGAGGGCTTGGTTTTTAACTGGGTTTGTCGTCAGGTGATGATCTCTGTGTGCTTCATTAAATGTCATATCGCATTTAATGCGGTGGTCACTTTTCCTCGAGCGTTGTGAGTGTAAGGCCACATATCTCGTTGCAGTTGATCTGTCGTGGCTCAAGTCATCCAAGCGACGGTTTCCGAATGCCTATTTCGGATTCGTGAGTTCAAACTTTCAAAACGTCTTTCAATCTTGATCGTTGATTTTGAATCAATCTCGATCATTCAGATTCCCGAACACTCGTGCGGGAGTTTTAAAAGCGGTTCGTTGTCTTCGTAGGTTTCATTCTTCCCTGTCTGGAATTTGAACCTTTGTTGTTCGCGCCGCGCCTTCCCCGCTCTCAAGCTTCCGTCTCACTGAATCGGTAAGTTTACTGGTCTTTTCTTTTTATAGTTTACTGAAACGAGTAATGGCAGACGATAGGGCCTCTTTAGAACCCCATGCTAATAATAGCAGTGATGCTTTTGCTTCTCCTGCTCCCGAACAGTCGGATAGTGATAACAAAACCCTAACCGTCCTCTGGCAGGAGTTCGCTGAAGTTTCTCAAAAAGGTTTTGAAAGAAATACCGAAACTTCTCCTGTCCTTCTCGAGTCTGGATCTTCCAAGATTGTCGAGTCTTCTAGGCAGCCTCAAACCTCCGGGTCCAATGGTGGACCTGGCTCTGTTCCTTCCATTTACAATGGAGAAACCCTTCTTTCAGCTGTCCAAGATTTTGATCTTCCTTCCTCATATCGAGTTAGGGCTCCCCATCCCGATGAGAGGGTTGATTCATCCCTTTCGGGTGAATTTTCTCTCAGTATATAGATGCACCGGAAAGCGGGGTTCGCTTTCCCTTTTTAATCCTTTGTTCTCCGCAGTTTTGAATCATTGGAACATTTGTCCCGGGATGCTCCTCCCCAATAGCTGGCGTCTCATCGTCGGCTTCTTGGGTTTGTGTTTTGAGCTTGGCATTACGCCATCTCTTTCTCTTTTTGTACATTTTCATGTTCTTTCTATCTCCCATCCTCCCGGATGGGTCTTTCTTTCCAAATGCAATAAGGCTGAACTTGATTGGAGGGGCAGCATCCTTGTCAAAGGAACCTGCCACAAAAGATGGCGCGAACGATACTTTTTCTGTCGAGCGCCTCCATCAGATCTTAACTTCCCAACCACCTGGAGGAGGTTTACTTCTTCGTCCGAGAGTAATCGGGGCCTTCCCTTATCCAGAGAAGACGAGGCGGCCATCAGAAAGATCAAATCCATTCCGTGGTATCAAGAGATACATGGATATGAAGTGGAGTATAACTCCATCCTTCAAGATCGGGGCTTGGCTCATTGTGAGCTTCTAACCATCATCCTTTGATTTGACCGAAGTGATATGTTTTGAATTCCGATTCTTGTCCTTCTTCTTTGCAGTGCCTCCCGTAACGAACCCCGAAAGCCTGCGGGTGAAGGCCGCTTGGGCCGTTGTGACAGCCGAGCAACGATCGCCCAGGGTCTTGACCGTAGATCAAGAGGCTTCTCTTCCCTTTCCCGACCCCTCTTACAGGGGTATCAGGAATATCAGGCCTGTAGCTGATGCTTCGGGTAAAGGGAAGAAACCAATGGTGGAGAGGGCTAATGTCTCTTCCTCCCGCCCGAACCAAGAGGAGGCATGACACAATTGATGCTCCCTCAAATAAAAAATCCAAAGCTTCGACGGATGGTGAGGAGGTCTTCATCCCCCGGTGGACCCCGAAGATGACCGACAGGGTTACTCGGGATCCCGAGAAAGCCGAGAATGGAGCTCCCTCGGTCTTGCTCCTTCGATCGCCGGGAGTTTGAAGCCCTGGATGACACCTCCCTTGTTAGTCAATCTACAAGGTACCGGTCTTCTTGCTTACTTACGTTTTCATAATTTCTTATGACTTCTTCTTCGATATCTTCCGTCTTCCCGGGAATGCTGTGTTGAGCTTTTATCAACACATGGAAGCATTGAGCCGGGTTGGTCGCACCAGCTCCTTGCCGCAAACTTGTGAAGAGAAATTGGCCAAGGCCAATTTTGAAATAGACCAGCTGACGCAGCTATCGTGGAGCTGCAGAAAAAGCATGAGGAAGAAGTGATCTCCCTCAAGGAAGCCCTTGAAGCTTCGAAAATTCGTGTCTCTCGCTGCCGAGCGCGAGGCCGGGAAGCAAAAGGCAGCTGCCGGGTTGTTTGGTGACAGCCTTGAAATCAAAAGTAGGGAGCTCGAAGAACATCCGAAGTTGGCGATCCCTAGCAAGCCCGAGCATATAAAGCCGAGCTTCGGAAGGAGTGCATTCGGAAATACCCGAACAGCGTACCTTTCTCCGAGTTGCTAGGTTTCTACAACATTCAAGCTTATAGCATGGGGCGGAACGACGTTTGGGGAGCAGATCCTTGGAACGATCCCCGACTTCGACACTTGCTCCTTTTCGTGAGGTATGCCACCAAGAGGTCTTCGGGAAAGTTGGTATGGATCTCCCGGACTGGGCTCAGGGAGAAGATGATCCTTTTCCAGCTGACCCTCAATATGAGGCATATCTGAAGGACAAGCCGGCACTTCCAGAGGAGAAATCACAAGCCGAGTCTCAAGTTGTTGTTGTAGAGGATTCAGCCGATGCCACTCTTGAGGAAGGCTCTTCTCATGGTCTTGAGAAAAGTCCTCCCGACCCGGGGTCCCTCGGGCAACAATGAAGAAAAGGCTTAGGGAGTTGTTCTTTTGTAAAGATTTACCCTCAATTTAATGAATAGACATTTCTTTTTTCATGTTGGCCTCAAAATTTCCCCGTCTCCTGCCAAAATCTTGCCTTGAATATCAAAATATTAATGATAAAACTTATCACTTAACTTTTCATTCCTCGCCGAATAATAATCTTGTAGAAATATTGTGAAGATGCGTTTTGGGAAGATGCGTTAATCTTCCCCACTACTTCATTTATTGCAAAGTCCGCACGTTTCCCTTCGCGAAGTTCAAACGTTTTCTCGCTTTTTGTATACCATTCACTGTTTCCAATGAATCGGAAATACATCCATTATTTTAATGGCGGTGCGACGATTGGAGGTATCTCTGCATCAGGTGCTCGCTTCCACATGTTTCCATGTGGCATCCCTTCGACCGTTGATCTTGCTTTTCGCGGATTTCGAAGCGTCATTTTGATCTGGGTCGTCGGTTGTCCTTAGCCTTCAACCGTCGTCTTATACCTTAGGTTATTTAAAGCCTTCGTGGGTACTCTCCATCTATCCTGACTTCTGCAAGTTAGATTTGCTAAAGTGCCAAAGCAACCTTTCGTCCTTCAGCCTGCTTCCGTATTCCTCGTACTCCAACGACAACTCTATCCATTTCCCGAACAAGTGAGTTTTTTGATTACTCATCTCTTTCCCCACCTCCCCCGGAGTAAACCGCACTGTAGTTATACTTGGGGTTTAGTTTGTTGGTTTGTCGGAAGTTGTAGAAAACTAGGGTTTCCCCATTTGTTGCTTGTCGTTTATTTCGGCATCGATACGGCTGGTTTTTTTGTTGTTTTGCATAGTGGCTCCCAAGATCAACCCGAACTTTATTAGAGCAAAATCTTGCAAGAAAAGCGTTCCGTCGGTGGTGGTTGGGGCCAGTGCGGTGGTTTCAGCTAGTGAATCCTCCAAACGTAAGGCGACTGCTGGCGGTGAATCTTCAAGTCGATTCCTGCAGCTTCTATTGATGCCGTCCCTGCGCCTCCTTTACCCAAAGTGATCGCTCGTCTTTCCCAGGAAGATCTTGATCACTCCGTTGCCGATGGTGCTGCCGGCGCTCCTGCTGGTGAGCCTGTTGGTGAACCTGTTGGTGCACCCCCGAAGGAGACTCTTCGGGCATCCGGAGGCAACTATGTTGGCGTCTGATGAAGGTGTGGTCCCAGCAGGTGCTGCTCCTATTTCTAACTCTAGTGCTTGTTTGGCATCCTCCTCCTCTCCTTCTGAGTTGGAGGATTTTGCCACTAGGAAGCGCCGTCGGGTGACAAGTGATGAAGCTCATCCTTTGCTTGGTGTAGTTCATCCTTCTCATCCTTCGCTTGAATTAGTGTCAAACGAGTTTGACGGAGCGTTGGAATGGTGTCTTGCTGCTCGAATGACTTTTGAGAGCGCAATTCTTTCCAAACTTCCAGATGAAGTCTTTACGAAGTAACTGGTGATGTAAGTCTTTTTTCATTATCCTCTGATTTTGAAAAATTACTTTTCTGCTCCTCTCTAACTCGGAAGTTGTTTGCAGGAGTCTTGCTTGTAACTTCCACAACCAAGTGGAAGCAGTTACTAGACTCAGTAGGTTGAGCAATGAAGTTTCTAGGCTTCGGGAAATCTCTGAAGCTAAAGATGTTGAGATTGCTCGCCTTCGGAATCTAGCTTGGGAGGTGGCGGGGAGAAAAAAATTCGATGATTGGTCGTCTTCGGTCGGACTTGGATGATGCCAGGGAGAAGATCCGGCGACTGGAGCGAACAATTGGAAAGTCAGGAGCCAAAGGATCTGAAACGTTACCCGAAAGGCAAGCTGTCGTTCCTTTGCCCGAATCCCTTCCAACTGATGTTCGCAGAGCCTACGTCTTCAAGTATTTACACAGTAAGCCTTTTGTTGATATGCTGAATGCTTATAACTTGCAGGCGTACCGGGATGGTGAGAACGAAGTATGGGGATCAATATTAAGGAAAGATCCTCATTTTGATACGACTCCCTACATTGCTGTTTGCCATCCTGAAGTATTTACCGACCTGGGTATTCTTCCTCCCGACTGGACCAAGGATAAGATTGATCCTCCACCTTCCGATCCAGATATTATGCAATATTCTCCTGTTTATTCTCCGCTGGAAAAAGTCAACTATGACGAGCTTGTACTGAATGCGAGTTTGGTCAAGGACCATTCTTCTCCTGGACAAGCTGGACAAAGAGTATGAAATTGCGGAGGATTTTCTGCATACCGAAATATTTTTGTAATCCTCATTTCTTCTCTTCTTTTCCTTGTATCCCCACCAATGGTTGACTCATATGTTTGTTCTAGCAAAGTCGCGTCGATCTTGTATAACTTGTTAACAGTCACCTGTAATGACTTTCTTCTTTGATCAGAGATTGTATCCAGCTCTTGTAATTGTTTTGATACTGGCCTCTTTGGATCTTTTGAAGAAATAAGAAATTATTTTATCTTGAACTTTGCTAGCCACTTGAATCGCCGTTGTATTAGGTCTTAGTTGTCTGAAACAATGCCTTTACTTAAGGATTTCCGGAGA
Organism: Hakea prostrata; assembly: GCF_041222555.1. Taxonomy (NCBI): domain Eukaryota; kingdom Viridiplantae; phylum Streptophyta; class Magnoliopsida; order Proteales; family Proteaceae; genus Hakea; species Hakea prostrata. Next base: position 41,881,072 of record NC_142602.1, on the reverse strand, counting down.
AATACAAAAAGTCTGAGAAGGAACTCACTCGGGTTTTAAACCGATGCCTTTACTTAAGGATTTCCGGAGAAATACAATAAGTCTGAGAAGGAACTCACTCGGGTTTTAAACCGATGCCTTATACTTAAGGATTTCTGGAGAAATACAATAAGTCTGAGAAGGAACTCACTCGGGTTTTAAACCGATGCCTTATACTTAAGGATAATTCAAAAATTCAATAAGTCTCGAAGGAACTCACTCGGATTTTCATCCGATGCCCCGACTTAAGAAAGTTCGAAAAATTTCCATAAGTGTTGAAGTGTTGAAGGACCCATACGAATTTTCATCCGATGCCTTATAGTTGGATCTTGTTCTTGGATGTGGTGTATGATGCCCCCCAATCAAAAGATAGTTTGTTGAAAGCCAAAAATTGCATTGATTGAGTTGAAAATGATTACATCGCGAACAAAATTGAAATCATCTTCAAGGATAAAACTTTTTGAGATGCCTAGCATTCCACGAACGATCCAACTCTTTCTGGGAATCGATGTTCTTCAGTCTGTAAGCTCCTGAACCTACCGGTTTCACAACCATATAAGGTCCTTCCCAGGAAGGGTCCAACTTTCTTTGGTGACGCGGGTCGGAAGCTAGGGTTTTTCTCAACACCAGATCTCCGGCTAAGTACCGACGATTCTTTACTCGAGTATTATAATGAGACGCTATCCTTCTTTGATAATGTTGAGTTCGTGCTATTGCCTTTGTACGAACTTCGTCCAACAAATCAAGACTATTAAGCAGTCCTTGTTCATTTGCTTTTTCCTCGAACTCACGATCCCGTAATGTCCCCGCCATTATCTCCACTGGTGCCAATGCTTCGGATCCATATGCCAACTTTGAATGGAGTTTCTCCTGTAGGTGTTCGAACCGTAGTTCTATAAGCCCACAGTACATTATGTAGTTCTTCGACCCAAGAAGCTTTGTCAGCTTCGAGTCTTCTCTTTATTCCTTCTAGTAGCGTTCGGTTAGTAACCTCTACCTGGCCATTGCTTTGGGGGTATGCCACCGAGGACATACGATGCTCGATCATATATGTTCCACCGAATTGCTCAAATTGTGGACGAGTCGAACCGAGTACCATGGTCGGTGACAATAATCTTTGGAATCCCAAAGCGATATATGATTGATTCAAGCACAAATTTCTCCACTTTTCTCAGTAATTGTCGCCAGTGCACTGGCTTCTACCCATTTTGTGAAGTAATCAATTGCTACTATAAGATATTCCCGTCCGCTTTGATGCCTTGGTGAATTTGCCCATGATATCAATTCCCCACATTGCAAAGGGAATGGGATTTAGAATTGAAGTCATAGTTTCCGCCGGGCGCTTCGATACTGTAGCATGAATTTGACAGTTACTACATCGACGAACGTAGTCCATAGCAGCCTCTTGGACCTTAGGCCAATATAACCCAAGTCTTAGAATTTTGTGGGCCAGGGGGCTCGCCACCCATGTGAGCTCCACAAATTCCTTCATGATCTTCATCCAAAGCTGATTTTGCTCCTTCGGGGCCTATACATCTCATAAGGGGTCCAGCATAAGATCTTTTGTATAGTCTCCCATTCTGAATGACAAATCTAGCTGATCGAATCTTGATCAACCTTGCCTCTCTTGGATCCTCGGGTAATTTGTCATCCCTTAGATATTCGATTATTGGATCCATCCAGCAACGTTGTGCTTCAATATAAGAAATTTCTTTCTCATGATAACTTGGAAAAGTTATCTCTTCAATGTAGACCGAAGGGTCTAGATTCTTTTCCTTGGCATTGGCTAGTCGGGATAGCTCATCTCGCCACTGAATTTTCATTCCTCGAAATCCGAGATATCTTCAAATTCGAAATTGGTTTTGAAATGCCCGCACTATCTCCCGATATTTTTGCAAGCGTGGTTCTTTAATGCCATACTCCCCCTGGACTTGGTTGACTATAAGCTGAGAGTCACTATAAATAGTAACATCTGCAATAGTTAATGCTTTTGACAACCGAAGTCCTGCTATCAGGGCCTCATATTCCGCTTCGTTATTACTTGCATCAAATGCGAAGTAATAATGGGATCCTCAATGGTGGGCTCCACTGGTGCAGTAGTTTCTACTACAAAGTCGGCTAATGCCCGAGCCTTGATTGCAGTTCGGGCTTAAAGCTCACTTGGAACTCACCGAGCTCAACCGACCAGGACACCATCCTTCCGGACAAATCGGGTTTGTTAAGAACTTTACTAAGAGGAAAAGTTGTAAATACCTCAATTGGATGAGCCTGAAAATATGGCCTTAGCTTCCTGGCGGCCATCATGAGAGCCAGAGCCTGCTTCTCAATCTGCGAATATCTCGTCTCTGCATCTAGCAACACGTGGCTTACATAGTAGATCGGCCACTGTTTCTTATCTTTTTCCCGAACAAGTACTGCACTGACCGCCGAAAGGGATGTCGCTAGATATAGCTGTAATATTTCCCCCTTCTCCGGCACGGACGGGATCGGTGGTTGTCCAAGTGCTTCTTTTAATTCCTCGAAAGCTTTCTGGCACTCTTCGATCCACTTTGCTTCCTTACTGCCCTTCAGGTCTTTAAGTGCCTTGAAAAAAAGGCAAACATTTTTCTCCAGACTTGGAGATAAATCGGTTTTAAGCAGCAACTCTCCCTGTCAAACATTGTACATCCCGAACGGTTTTGGGAGCCTCCTTATCAATCAGAGCTTGTATTTTGGCAGGATTAGCCTGAATTCCCCTCTGTGATACCATGAAACCCACAAATTTGTCCGAGGAGACTCCAAAGGCACATTTTTTGGGGTTTAACTTCATTTGATGCTTCCTCAGGACTGAGAAAACCTCAGTCAAATCTGCAATGTGATTTGCATTTGTAAAGCTTTTCACCAGCATATCTTCAACATACGCTTCAACATTCTTTCCTATCAGCTCTTTGAAAATCTTGTTGACGGCCCTCTGATATGTTGCTCCTGCATTCTTCAGGCCAAAAGGCATGACCTTGTAATAATAGCTCTCACGATCAGTCATGAAAGCCGTATACTTCTCATCCTCCTTATTCATAAGGATCTGATTATACCCTGAGTAGGCATCCATGAAACTTAAAGTTTCATATCCTGCAGTCGCATCTATCAAGAGGTAAATCCGAGGCAACGGGTAGCAATCTTTTGGGCAAGCTTTGTTTAGATCTGTGTAGTCTGTACACATCCTCCACTTCCCATTCGCCTTTTTCACCATCACCACATTGGCCAACCAAGTTGGGCACTTGATTGGTTCTATGAAACCAGAATTCTTAAGTTTTTCAACTTCGCTCCGAACGGCTTCATACTTTTCGATAGAGAAATTTCTTCTTTTCTGTATCACCGGTTTTGCCTTAGGGTCTATCCGAGTTTGTGCTCTGCAATGGCCCGATCGATCCCGAGCATGTCCTCGGCAGACCATGCGAATACATCCTTGTTCCGTTGAAGAAAAAACTTCAACTCATCTTTAAACTCTTCCATTGCTGTTCAGACCCTATATAAGTAATCTTTTTCTCATCCTCGGTACACACTGGATTTGCTCCGCTTTCTCCACCGGTTCGGGCCTTTGCATCTCTGTCTCTTCCCGATCATCTCGAACTTCTATGGGGAGGGCAGTAACCTTCCTTGGACCCTCCTTGTCCTTTAAATAGGCAACATAACACTGCCGAGAGATCTTCCCGAGTCGGAGGAGACTTGACCAATTCCCATATCGGTCGGGAATTTTATGTTCGGAGTGTTTTGTCGAAACAATAGCACCTATCTTGGATAAAGATGGTCGCCCGAGAATCATATTATAGGCTGGTAGTTCTCGAACCACCAAGAAATTGATTCGAACAGTTGTTTCCTTAGGAAAACTTCCAATGGATAAATCCAACTGAACCGATCCTTCCGCTCTTTGCGAGATGACCCTGCAAAGCCATATAGGTGTGTAGATGAAGGTTTCATCAAGTCCTGATCCACCTTCAATTTTTGATACACTTCGTAGGAAATTAGGTCAGCTGCAGACCCTGTATCAATCAAAACTCTATGCACTTCCCGCCGTGCAATCTCTACCTTGATGACTATAGCATCATCATGAGGTAAACAAACGTCGCTTTCGTCTTCTTCGCTAAAGGTGATAGAATCTTCACCATTCAGCTTCTTCCGCTTCTGCGCCTCTCCGGCTCCAACAAATTTGGATTTTGTTTTCAGACTCCGGAATGATTCGGGCTCTGGTCCCCCTAAGATGCTAAGGATCGGTGACCGAGTAGCTGCTTCAATCACCTCCTTGCCTTTTTTAGACTTCGGGACCTCCCTCGATCGTTCTGAACTAATCGAACGATCCCTCTTTGGAGCAGCCGCAAGTGGCCCACGTGGCTCCTCCCTTCTCCTGCTAACAAAACTGGACAGATGTCCCTGAGATATCAATCTCTCAATATCTGCCTTCAGATGACGACAGTCATTAGTATAATGACCATAGTCCTTGTGGAATCGGCAATACTTTTCCCGATCCTGCTGCTCTCCGGGTTTCAAAAGAATTTTAGGCGGCCACTTCAAAATATTTTTTCTTTTGAGGATATTCAAAATATCAGCCCGAGGAGCATTCAATGGAGTGTACTCACTTCTACCGGGGGATCTTTGGCGCCAAGGCTGGGATTTTCCAACCCGGTCACGAACATTCTTCTTTGGCTTCTCGCTTCGCTCGGGAGCCTTTTGTTCCTTATTGGTGACTTTATTATCTCCTTGGCGCGCATCTAGAATCTCCATGACTTCAGCCTGCTTCTGGCATCTCTGTACCAACTCAGCATAAGTCGTGGGTATATCCTGTAGTAATAACTCCAGGAGTTTCCGGTTAGTGAGTCCTGTGAATAGAGCGGTTCTGGCTACTTGTTCATCCAAGTTTTCTATCTCCATCGTCACTTTGTTGAATCTTTTCGTAAACTCTCGATCGATTCGTTCTTTCCTTGTTTGACGAGTAAACAAGGTTTCTTCCGTTTTCTTGACTCGTATCCCACTCGGAATCGCCCTATGAATTGGCGCGCCAATTCGTCAAAGTTTATGATCCTTCCGAGAGGGAGGTTAGAAAACCACTTTTGTGCCGCTCCAGTTAGAGATGAACCAAAAACCCCGCATAAAATTTCATCGAAATTACTGAAAGCGCCATGGTCCGTTGGTAATAGCCGATGTGAGCTGTTGGATCTCCGGAGCCATCGAATGTTGAGAAGGTAGGCAAACGGAAGTTATGGGGAAACCGATATCCCACAATTGGCTCAGCAAAAGGAGTCTTCCGAATGACGCGAGTAAATATCCTCGGTTATTCTTCCCTTAGCTAATCGCCCTAACTTCTCATTGATGTTGGCCAATTCTTGACCAATCTGGGTCGGGTGATCTTCAGCAATATGATCACGACCTCGATTAACACGATCATCCCGTGCTACTCGATCATCACGAACAGCCCGTCCTTCTCGAGCGTCCCTCTCGTCGCGAACTGCTCGATCATCACGAACGGTTCTTCTGACAGTGGGTGAGTGAGTTCTTACCCCTGTATCCAACCTTGTGTTTGAATCAGTTGTACTCTCTTGCGGTCTGTCGAACCGATCGCCTCGCCTCGGTTGATCATTGATCCTCCGAAGTCCTCGGTCTCCTTCAAGGAAATTCTGATCAACATTCCGGTCTTCAGCCATTCTCTGGTCACGTGGTAATGCACGTCTCCCTGAATCGCGTTGATCAGGCTCTTGTGGTAAAACCACTCGTCTGGTGACCACGCGGAGTGCTTGGCTCACCTCCAAGAGTTGAATCTTTACCTGATCCAATTGATCTTGGATTGTATCAGGAGGAGGATTACGTCCTCCCTGGCCATCATCCACTTCGATAGGATTTTGGCTTTCCTGGGGAATATCTGGATTATTCACCCCAGGTATCTGAACACCGGAATTGCGTTGTGCAGCGGCTGCTGATCTAGTCACCATGGCTTTTCAAGTCATTTCCCACAGACGGCGCCAAATGATGCGTCCAAAATTTGCTCAGCCCTTGGATCTCCACGTGATGTCCTACAAAACGAAAGCGTCAGATGTGGCCCGACCGCTGGGGTCGGGAGTCCACCTCCGAAGGCTAAGTTAGTTGATGAACTTAATCACAAACGGCTCTGCTAGAAGCAAAGAGCTAATGAATGAAGAAACGGGAAAGGTGATCTAGATAGCAGAACGCTGATAGTTTAGGTCTATCAGTATGTATCTGAACCTAAGTCTCAGATAGTATTCCTTTTGATCGATTGATCTGTCCCTCACCTTGTATGGTAGTGAGGTTTATATAGAGTGTACCTTCGAATCTCCTTCATTGGATGCACTTGAGCCTTCTTCGGGTAGTCGTTGGATCTCATCAGCTAGATCCGTTGAGCGATAGACTTCTACTAGTTTGGGCTAGTAGAGGACTCCTGAGATAACCGTTAGGTTATGCGATAGTTATCCCTTTGATAATGATTATCCGCAGCCGTCAGTTTGAGTCTGCCATCATCAGGGTGATTACCCTAATCCATGAGTAAGATTAGGGCATGCTTGCAGCCGAATAAGCTTTCTTCTTCAGCAAGCCATCTTCCGGATCCGGTTCGCTCGGGAGCGATTCGGTTTTCTCCGTCTCGACCGGGGTCGAGGGTCGGACCAGGTATGAACCCGGTCTGATCATAAACTCTCCATATCAAGTCCAATCTCGAGTCTACTTCGTATTTTTTGCCTCCAAACTCTTTGGAACGTAGCAGAGCCCTCTGCAAGTCATCTCCCTTGCATCCTTGGTGATTATCTTGACGGATCTTCGTCAAAACTCGTGCTTTTACACAGAAAGGTATGTGATCATCCTCTTCTATGTTTCATCTTTGATTCTCCATTATTTTTATTTCCTTTTCTGAGTGAGGACAGTAGAGATGATGTTGTATCTCTGTTGCAACTATCTCTTTACTCTTTCCCTCTCTTTTCCTAAGGATCTAAAGCTTGGTGGATGATCTTCATCAAGATCATCACTCGCTTTTGAAGGAAAGCTTGTATTCATTCTCTTTCCTTATTTAGATTGATGTTCTTCAGCCTTAGCTCTATTTCTTTTGAGAATCTATGCATGCTATTCATGAATCCTTTGTCATATTATAATCCATCATCCTATTGTTCTTGTCCATGATTTTTACTAAGAATTCTTCAAGAACCATGATTGATCTAATTATGGTAACTTTTTGTTTCCTAATTTGTAACTTGAAGACTTGATTTGATTAGTGTTTTGGAGTCCTCTATATACTAGTATACTGCCATTGTAGTTTCCCCCTTGTTTAGTACCCTTTTGAACCACCAAATTCGGTTTCATATTCTAAAAGTCTGATTTTTGAAGGCCAACGTCTCTGTTGGTCGACTCATTCGTCGACTGAGGCAGTAGACCAATCCAATCGACCAATGAGTACAACAACCTCATATTTGGTCTGGTTTGGATGTTTTGATATCTTTCCTTCTAGGTATCTTTCCTAATATGTTATATATATACTTGTTTAGGACTTTCTTCCCAAGTTTAGTCAAAGTCTTACTTGATTCCCCAAGATCCTTTGCGAGTTATATAAGGTAAGGATGGTTATTTCCTTAATTACATAGATTGCATTATCTAGTTTCTATATTTGAATATCATTGATTTGTTTCCTTAATTAGATTCTTACAATGATATACTATTGATGCAACTACCTTGATTACAGTACCATTACTTGTTTATACTAAATTGATTCATGTGTGATTTACTTACCAAATATATGCAAGTTGGATGTTATTATTGATTTCTTTCCATATAAGAAGTTACCATACATTTGATGTTATGGTTTATGTTTGTGAATGATTAAGTATGGTTTGGAAAGAAGAGGTGTCCTTTTGACACTTCTGTCCTTGGACAACTACTAGAATATTATGGGATGTTTCCAGAGATGCCCTTTGGACACCTTCCTAAACTGTTGGATGACATATTTAGGATTGTCTAGTAGTGTTTGGCTAGGATGTCCCGTTATGTGAGACCCTAATCGGAGGGGTATTGAGACCGAACGACCCATGGTAGCAATGGGGATTCATGGGCGCTCAAGACCGGTAACCAACCCGTGAGAGGACAGGAATCACATTGTGGGGACCATTTATCGGTAGGGTTGCTTATGGATAGACTTGGGCTCATGGGCGCTCAAGATGGGTAACCAACCTGTGAGGGGACGTGAGAGCTTCCCGTTTACCATATGTGGATGACCTATAGGGTTGATGAGTCCGTAGTCAGGGACTATGAGGACTCTAGTGTGAAGGATACCGGAAAGGATCGCCAGGGGGCGAGGAATGGACGATATCTGGATCTTACTTGATGTAACTGAGTAGGAGACTTGCATTTGGCTAGGCTTTGACCCTGACATGCGCCGGTACTTAGACCAATGGTGATGTGAGAGAGTGGTGACTTAACCCCCAGCCATGGAATGTCCCGAGGGATGCTGGACCCACTACCAAAAGGCGTTGTGTGATGAGACCTTCCTAAAGAAGAATCTGTGCTATGACTTAAAGCATGTCTCGCAATAGAGACCAGCATACATAGAGTTAGAATCATATTGCATCATGTGTTTCATATCATATAGCATTTTACTTTGCTTTGAAATCCTGCCATTTATGTTGTTATGGATTAATTGCCTTACTGGGTTTCTTTGAAACTCATTCCTTTTGTGCAATGTTTTGTTAGATTACTTTACAGGTACTGATGACTATGAAAGTCAATATGAGGAAGCACAAACTGAAGAGGCGTACTTCACGCAAGGTGCTGGCAACCATGAAGATTACATTGAGGATTCCTCAAGTGGTTTTACTTGTTACCAGGATTAGCCCTACTGTGGAGTGGGAACGTCTGAGCGTCATTGATGAAGTCTATGTTTATGAAGACATTCTGTATAAGATAGAATAGACTTTAGTTTAGTTTTGTTATATCTTTCTTTCTTATCTTAGAACCAGATGTAACCTTTCTTTTGACTTGCGATCTACTTTCCGCTGGTTGTAGAGTGGGATTCCGCTTCACTTTACTTTATTGATTTAAACATTCTGATTGTTTTTCGTACTCTGATGATATATGATTTATTCTTTCCTTATTTGGATCTTTTGGATTATACTTTGTACATTGATTATTTATGTTCATGATTATGTTATTGTCTATGTGGGAGGTTGATTACCTCGATACTTGATCTTCTGGGCTGTGGATCACACACTCGGGTATGCCAGGTAGGGTACCGGCTTGGTGGATGTGACAACGGCAGCCTCCTAAACACTTTTTGAACGTGAGAAGACCTCTCCGAAACTCTCTCTGGTGATTTAAATGATTCCTCTGCAGATCTGAAGCCTCGCATCTCTAATATGCCAATTCAAGGTTAGTAATCACTTCGACATTACGAATTCCTTTTCTTTAATCTTTTTCTTGATTGAGATTAGGAAGACGATGCTGCATCCTTGCAACCATCCCTTCGTGATCTCCTTCATTTCTTTGAGATCTATGATCACCGTCATGATCTTAACCCTAGCCTGATTAATTTCTTGAAACCCTGACCTTGTATTATCTTTCTAGAAACCTTTGGTAACCTCCCATGCGAGGGAAACCTCATGGGTAATATTTATGTTAATCTAAACTTGGTTTTCAATGATTTTCTTGTTAGCAATCATTCCCTTTCATCCTGTGATCATAACCTTTTCATGAAAGCCATAAGGTTGAAACCCTAATTTCTCGGGTCAAATCAAGAACCCATCTTTTGACCATGACTTGATGGTTTTGTCTTCCTAAATGATTCTAATATATTCTAGGAAGCTCCCCTTCAAATTTCGGGTCAATCCGACTTTAAACGAAGAAGTAATGATCAAATCAGTTTCTGCAATTCCGTCTTGACTCGGTTGGTCGACTGCTTTGTCGACTGGGTCAGTAGACCAAGCACTCGACCAAAGGAGGCAGTAGCTTCATTTTTTGCCCGATTCGATTCATTTGCTCTCTGATCTTTAAGGTATCTTTCCTAATGTTGTATCTATGATTGTTAGGGGTTTATTTGCTAAGTTTGGAGTTACTCTCTTTGATCTTTGGATTATCTTCGGTAATAATTAAGGTAAGGACAATTATTTCATAATAACATAGATTGCATACTCTCTGGTTTCTACTTTATGAAACTATGAGTTTGTTTACTGTTCTTGTACTTTATACTTCTGATATACCATTGTAAGTACAGTAGCACTTGTTTATGTTTTCTTTTTAATTATTCAAGCTTATATGAAATGTTTATTATTGCTTGATCGGATTATGCTGTTACATTCTCTTTTATATGATGAATTGTTGGTTGTGTATGCCATGGTTGATCTGAGAATGTATTTGATTAAGTATGGTTTGGGATTGGGAAGTGTCCTTTTGACACTTCTGTCCTTGGACATCGGAGGGAATAGTATGGGATGTTCTCCGAAGATGCCCATCGATGCTTTCCCGAATCATTGGTTGTCATACCTAGGCTGTCTAGCAGTGTTTGGCTAGGATGTCCCCGTTATATCAGACCCGAATCGGAAGGGTATTGAGACCGAATGACCTGTGGTAGCAATGTGATTCACGGGCGCTCAAGACCTGTGAGTTATACCCATGAGAGGACTGGAATCATATTGTGGGGGCCATTTATTGGAGGGTTGCATATGGCTAGACTTGGGCTCATGGGCGCTCAAGACCGGTAACCAACCCGTGAGAGGACATGAGAGCTTCCCGTTTACCATATGTGGATAACCAATAGGGTTGATGAGTCCGTAGTCAAGGACTATTAGGACTCTAGTGTGAAGGATACCGGAAATGATCGTCAGGGACGAGGAATGGACGTATCTGGAACTGAGTTGATGTAACTGAGTAGATGACTTGCATTGGGCTTGGCTTTACCTTGACATGCTCCAGTACTTAGACCAATGGTGATGTGAGAGAGCGGTGACTTAACCCCCAGCCATGGAATGTCCCGAGGGATGCCGGACCCACTACCAAAAGGCGTTGTGTGATTGACCTACCCAAAGAAGTACGGTGCTATGACTTAAAGCATGTCTGCCAATAGAGACCAACATAAATAGAGTTTAGATGCATACATACATTATCTGTTTCATATTGCATTGCATCTTGTTATGTTCTGCCGCATGTTATTTATGTTGTTATGAGTTAACTTGCCTTACTGGGTTTCTTTCGAAACTCACTCCTTTTGTACCATATCTTTTGTTAGACTTCTCTACAGGTTCGGATTACTATGATGGTACGTATGAGGAAGTGCAAGGTGAAGAAGATGAAGAAAAGCCGACTGAAGATGTGGATTAGATTTCTCTTGTTTATTCTAGACTTATCTATTACTTTACTTGTATTAGCTTAGAGCTTTACTTAGATTTCGATCTACCTTCCGCATATGTTGTGGAGTATATTTCCGCTGTACTCTACAATTGTCTTTTGATTTGGTATCTTGTTAATTCGCACTCTGATATTCTTAGTGATCCTTCTGAGATCTTTTCTTGAATTTTATTATTAACTTGTTAGAATACAATGATTTGTTCTTGCTTTTGATTATGTTATTGTGCTAAATGGATATGATCGTTCCTAAACTTGATCTTTGTGGTTGTGGATCACTCCCCCGGGTAACCCAGATAGGGTATAGGCTGGGTGTATTCGGGCAGGATGTGACAGATGGTATCAGAGCCTAAGTTTTCGGACAATCATCACCATAGAACACAGTAATGGAACCATGCTTGAGTCATAGATCCAGAAGTGACTCAAACTTTCCTAGAAGTGAATAATAGAAAACTTGGATTAGAAACTTGAACAAACAAAGCATAATATACCAAGTTTGAATAATGCACAATAATTAAAGTTTATGACTTGTACTTGGGTTGTAGTAGTGGTTAGAGTTAAGTTGTCAGTTTTAAGTTATTGGGTATGTGTGTTGATTTGTGAGTTGAGTCTTGCTTTGAAAGTTGTCGTGGTGAGTTGTTTTTGTGAGTAAGTTGTCATTGTGAGGTGTTGTTGTGACATCCACCCAGCCGGTACCCTATCTGGCATACCCGGGATGTGATCCACAGCGCCAAAGATCCATAGTCCAGGGACCATACCACCCACATCGGCGATAACATAATCATGAACAATCAATATCAAGCTAAGCAATTGATAATAATAGAATTCGGAAATGAGATACCAAAGATAATCAGAGTGTTGAAATAAATATCTTATCAGATAAAATAAAAAGGCAGTGGGCGGAATCCACTCCTTCAATCAAGCGGAAAGTGTGGTCAAATCTAGTTAATTACAATCCCAAGTTATAAAGATAAATCAAAAGTTTTACAAATTCTCCAAGTTTAAAAGACACAAAGAAAGGGGGTGGGCATCTACTCATAAGTCTCCTTTACAACATATAAGTTCTCTTCAAAAGTGAAGACCATAGAAATCCAACATGGCTGCTCCCAGACTATCTAAGGGCTAACCCTGATATGTTGAAGGATCTTCTTCCGTACCGTCACCGAAGTCTTCATTGTAGCTAGCCTCCGGATAGTGGTATGGGGTATCCGGGTCCGCCTCAGGGAACATACCATCTGAATAATCACCTGTAGAGTAGTCTAACACATTGCAACAGAAAAGGAATGAGTTCAAAAGAACTCAGCAAGGTAGTTATTCCACAACACATAAGCCACATGATAACAATAATAAAATAATGTAGATGATATGAGACATATGAATGCAATATGATTCTAACTCTAAGTATGCTGATCATCTAGGGTAGACATGCTTTAAGTCATAGCACCATACTTCTTTAGGTAGTCTCAGTCATTCATCACCGGGGGGAATTGGGTCTTGCATCCCTCTCGGACAAATCCATGGTTGGGGTTTCGGTCACCACTCTCTCACATCACCATTTGGTCTAAGTACTGGCGCATGTCAAGGTAAAGCCTAGCCCAATGCAAGTCATCTACTTAGTCATATCATGTCAGTTCCAGATACGTCCATTCCTCCCCTCTCGGGATCCTTTCCGGTATCCTTCAATCTAGAGTCACGGATATTACCCACCGGACTCATCAACCCTATTGGTCATCCACAAATAGTAGACGGGAAGCTCTCACGTCCCCTCAGGGATCATTTCACCGGTCTTGAGTGCCCGTGAGCCCAAGTCTAGCAATTTGCAACCCTACCAATAAATGGCCCCTTTCGGGTATCCACAATGCAATTCATGTCCTCTCACGGAATGGTTACCAGTCTTGAGCGCCCACAAATCCACACTACTACCATGGGTCATTCGGTCTCAATGCTCTTCTGATTTGGGTTTGATATGATAGGGACATCCTAGCCAAACACCACTAGACAAGTCCTATGTATGTCATCCACTAACCCGGGAAATCGTCGATGGACATCTTCGGAGAACATCCCATACTATTCCCTCCGATGTCCAAGGACAGAAGCACCAGTAGGGTACTCCTTAATCCCAAGTTATACTTAAGCAATCACATGCCCAAGTCCATCATATCAATTCACAAGATACAAATAGTAAACATTCTATTCATAACATTGACATAATTCATCATATATTGAAATTGATAGACATAATAAGGCATTGTAATAAAACTAATGTAAACACAATGCTACTGTTATAAGACATATGTAGCAAGTCTAAAATGGTAAGAACATGAGATAGAGACTATGTTCACTAGGTTAGGAATATCACGTCAAAAATCACACATCCTAAGTAATTGTGGTGATAACTATCCTTACCTTGAGTTGGAGAAGAAGATGGTCCAAGATCTCAAGCAAGTGGCCCAATTAGTCTTAAAACCCTAAACAAACATATATGAAGGATTAGAGAAGAAATCAGAACAATCGGAGATCGAACGAACCAAAACTAGGCAAAAGTTGCTGACAGCAACTCTGTTGGTCGATACTATTGGTCGATATCTTGGGTCGATGATATCGACCAATAGTATCGACCCAAAGAGTCTCGGACAGCAAGTTGGATTTTTGGGTTTTGGCTCAAAATTGGTCTTTCGGGTCTTAGATCGATACGAAACTTGGGGAGCAGCCTAAACACAATAGTAGAGGTATCTGAATTGTATCCCATCTATTCGTATTCATACTTTTTGCTCTGAATTCAAGCAGGGCCTTTTGTGATCAATTCATTAGCTGACTTAGCCTTCGGAGGTGGACTCCTGACCCTAGCGGTCGGGCCACATCTGATGATTGTTTTTGTATGTCATCCATTGGAGATCTAAGGGCTGAGCAGATTTTGGACGCATCATTTGGCGCCGTCTGTGGGAAATGCTTTAGAAAGCCATGGTTACCAGATCATTGGCGGCAGCAACGGCTGCGGCAGCTCAGCGAGGAGCTAATGCCCAACTTCCTAGAGGGAACAATCCTGAGGATATTCCTAAAGGAAGTCGACGCCATGAAATTCAAGAAGATGGTGGTCAGGGGGTAACGATCAATTGCACCCTCCTAATCCACTCCAGCAGCAGTTGGATCAACTCAACCTCCAACTTCTGGAGATGAACCAAACACTTCGTACGTTGGCCAGGCAGGTGGTGGCGCCGCAGGCTCCTTATCAATGTGAAGCGGCGGGGCGAATAAGGGAAAGGGAGGAAATAATTACCTCTCTTCCACCAAGACGTTCTCCACGAAGGGAAGGAAGGCTTCAGGAGGACCAAAATGTTGGTCAAAATTTCCGGGAGGATGCCCGGAGACAAGACGGAGAACTAAGAAGAACGGGAGAGCTCCTTAGAAGAGGCGAACGATTTGAAAGACCATAAGGAAGCACAACTCATTCAACGACAAGGTTGGGTGCAGGAGTGTGAACTCATTCACCAACCCCTAGGCATGCGGTTCGGGATAATGCCCGCATCGTCGTTGACCATTCAATGCATATTAGCCAAGAGTTGGCTAATATAAATCAGAGCCTTGGACAATTGTCCAGAGGGAGAATAACCGATGACATTTATTCGGTTATTAGAAAGACTCCATTTGCTGAAGCAATAGCCGGATATCAATTTCCTCAAAATTTCCGGTTATCAACCTTTTCTTCTTTTGACGGCTCGGGAGATCCTATCGCTCACATTAGCTATTACCAACAAACTATGGCTGTTGCGGGTAATTCAGACGAAATCCTTTGCAGGGTATTCGGTTCATCTTTAACCAATGCAGCACAAAAATGGTTCTCAAATCTTCCCCCAGGAAGGATTGTGGACTTTGAGGAATTGACGTGGAAATTCATCGGTCGATTCCAAAGTGAAATATAGATCAAGAAGACCGAGGAGACCTTGTTTACCATAAGACAAGGGAAAAGCGAATTGATCGGGGAATATCTGAAGAGATTCAACAGGGTCACAATGGAGATTGAGAATCTAGATGAACAGGTAGCCAAAACTGCTTCATTCATTGGACTCACCAATCGAAGACTCTTGGAGTTATTGCTTCAGGACATGCCTACCACCTATGCTGAACTAGTACAAAGGTGTCAGAAGCAGGCGGAGGTAACCGAAATCCTGGATGTGCGGCAGGGAGACACCAAGGCCCCTACAAAAGCACATAAAGCTCCCGAGAAAAAGCAAAAGCCGAAGCAAAATGTTCGAGATAGGGTTGGAAGGCCTCGAACGGCGTGGTGACAAGGGTCTCCCGATCAAAGTGAGTATACACCATTAAATACTTCTTGGGTAGACATCTTGAATATTATCAAGAGACAGGATATCCTGAAGTGGCAACCAAAGCTTCCTACAAAGCTTGGGGAGCAGAACAGCGAGAAGTCACTCTGAGAAACCCTATTTTCATCCACCCTATTTTAATTCTTTGGGAAACCTCATCTTCCAAATCACCTCTTTTACTTATGATTGAACCAAGGTACCTAAAACAATCACTCTGAGAAATCTCTTTATCGTCAAGTATCACCACCTCATCATCTGGCCGATCATGACTAAAGTTACAAACTAAATATTCTGTCTTCGATCTACTAAGTTTAAAGCCTTTTGATTCCAAAGCTAATCTCCATGATTCTAATTTGGTATTAATCCCCACTTGGGTCTCATCAATCAACACAATATCATCCGCAAAAAGCATACACCAGGGGACCTCATCTTGAATGTCTTTGGTTAATTCATCCATTACCAGTGCAAATAGATATGGGCTTAAAGTTGACCCTTGATGTAGCCCAACTGTTATCGGGAATTCATTACTTTGTCCCCCCACTGTTCTAACACTAGTCACCGAACCATCATACATATCCTTAACTATATCTATATATTTACTTGCAACACTTCTTTTCTCTAGTACTTGCCAAATTAACGCTCTAGGGACTCTATCATAAGCTTTTTCTAGGTCAATAAATACCATATGAAGATCTTTCGTACATTCTCTATACCTTTCCATAAGTCTCCTAATTAAGTAAATAGCCTCCGTTGTAGATCTTCCTGGCATAAACCCAAATTGGTTCTCCGTAACTATAGTTAAGTGTCTCAAACGGGTTTCAATTATTCTCTCCCATAATTTCATCGTATGGCTCGTCAATTTAATGCCCCTATAGTTATTACAACTTTGAATATCTCCTTTATTTTTGTAAATTGGAACCACAACACTTCTCCTCCAATCATCTGGCATTTTCCCTGTGCTCATAATCTTATTAAACAATTTAGTCAACCAAACTAGTCCATGGGTTCCTAAGCTCTTCCATACTTCAATTGGGATTTCATCAGGACCTTGTGTCTTGCCGAGTTTCATCCTCCTTAAAGCTTCTTTTACTTCGGAAGTTTCATCCACCTACAAAATCCTCTGCAATTCCATCCTCTTTATCCAGTTTTTTCTGAAGAGGCCTGATCTTTGGTCAGACCTGCATTCAAGGCAAGCTCTTCATAGCTGAATCCTCTTAAAGGAGACAAAGGATGAGAGTCATCAAGATAGTGCATTATATCTGGATCTGGAATGGGCAGGTCCACCACATCCTTGGCCCAAGCAAGAAGGGGAAGTCGCAGCTTTTCAAACACTTCGGGATGACAATTTGTGCGGTGGGGAGTCGTGTTGAAATAAGGATTTCTCCTTAAGATTGACTCCCATACCCCGTTCTTGCTGTCCCGATATGCCTACAAATTATAAGCGTTCAACATGTTAACAAATGGCTTACTCTGCAAATATTTGAAGATGCAAGCCCTGCGAACGTCAGTCAGAAGAGATTCGGGCAAAAGGGTAACAACTTGCCTTAAAGGCGCAAGAGCTTTAGCTCCAGACCCTTTCGGCTCTCTTGAAAGCTTCTCAACTTCCCGCTCCAACCTTCGGATCTTCCCCTTAGCATCATCCAAATCCGAATAAAGCTGCACAATTTCAGAATTCTTAACTCGGGCAACTTCAAAAAGCCTCTCCTTAAGACGAGCAATCTCGACATCTTTGGTTTTTATTCCACCTGAAGTTGGGAGAGATTATTACTCAGCCTACTGAGCCTAAAAGCTGATTCCACCTGCTTATGGAAGTTATCAGAAAGGCTCTTGCAATACTTCAAAAGTTAGTCAAAAGAACAAAATTATTGAAAAGAAGACAGGGAAGAGATGCTTACAGCACAAGAGACTGCAAAAAATTCCTGTCCGAGACCGCAGTGAAGGCTTTGCTCGACGGGCATCTGAGCAGAAGTACACCATTCTAGTGCCTTCTCAAAGTAGCCTGTCACCAAGTCAGACCTCTTCAGCGACCAAGAAGGCCTGTACACATCATCATCATTTGACCGAGGATGCTTTCTTTTATAAGAGGCACCCTCGGCCTCTACAAAAACCTCCCCTACAGACGGAGGAGGAGTTTGCATGGCTGGTGGAGGATTGGAGGAAGCTGCCAACAAGGCACCAGCAGGAATTTCAGAAGTGCGAATCATGACAGAAGGAATAACGTCTTCCTTAGGAGATCGAACGGTCTCCATCATGGAAGATGGTGCGAGAGAGGCACCAGAAAAGGCTGTGGAATTCTGAACTTCGACAGAAGCATCAGCAAGGGCTGTGGAAATCTGAACTTTAGTAGGATCGCCAACATCAGTCTCTTCAGATGGAACAACCGTAGTCAGTGCAAGAGTGGTCTTCTTGAAAGACTTTGCCCTAATCACATCCAAGTTAACTCCTGGAGGCACTGCGAGAGAGAACAAATACCGTCAGTCCAGAAGGTCAATCAACGCAAAAAACAAGGAAGGAGAGAAACCCTAGATGTCTAAAGTTGATGTAAAGATCAGACATCAGAGAATGATATCCAGCAAAGAACTTTAGAAGTGAATAAACCCCAAGTATACTACTTTGGAGGTTACTCAGGGAGAACAAGTTCGTTTTGGAACTGAAAAGAAGGAAAACTTACTTGTTTAGGTTCCAATTGGGGTATCGTCAGAAGATAAAATACAGAGGCGAAAAAGGCAAAAGAGAAATGACTATTCTTGCAGATGAAAAGACAAGAATGAACCACACTTAAGGGACTTAAATAGCCTCATGAAGCAACGCAACATTTGAAAACCCACCAGAGATCAAGGGTCAGAAAATAGGGAACGTTTCGAATTTCGAAACAAATGCAAGATCAACGGTCAGGGAACAATGATGTTTTAAATTCATAACTCAAAAGATAAGCCTCCACGTGGAACATTACACACCTGATACGAGGATACCAGCCAAACACCAACCGTCGCACCAATATTAAATGAAAGGAGTATTCCCAATTTCTTGGGAAGGACAACCGTACGCAGATACGAGAAAAGGTTTGGGCTTCTTCATAAAGGAGAAGCAACCTAGAAAGAAACGCTCCAAGTGTCATAAAAGGTTAGGCCAGGCAGATTCCGATGGTCCAGAACAACAATCCTTTTAAGATCCCCAAACATCAACATCGGTGAAGGAACGACAAGGTTATTTTAGAAAAGGCCAAGTTCAATTCCCGAACGTGATTCTGAGGGAAATGAAGTAAATTTTCTGGGTACGCTATAAGAAAGTACTGCCAGATTATTGCAATAGCTACCGAAAGAGTTCAAAAAAGAAGATAAATATTCATTATCATAGGCCATGGGGGGCCAACCCTTATACCAAAAAAAGAAAAGAAAAAGAGAAGAAGTTTTCTATTTCTCTTGGACAAGTTTTGCGGAAGAATCCGCAATTGGAGCATGACCCTAAGTGTCTTTAGGAAGAGGTGGTGAGTCATTAAGAAAATCTTCAATATTTGGATCCACCGGAATAGGATCCCCTTCTTCCAAGGCCTAGTCGGGAGGAGGCAACCCGAGCGTGTCGAAGACTTCTTGGTGGCACACACTCTGAAAAGGAGTTGTGTAAAATCCGGCCTTATCCTAACCTTGACTCGGCCCTGATTTTGTACTGTTGTAGGTCCGAAGACCTGAAGTGGAGGTAGAAGAGACTTGTGGGCCCTCTTGGTTGAAGATTCAATGCTTGATCCAGAGCCTATGGACATTGATAGTGATGCCCCTTACTTGAGCACATTGTCAGTGTTTAGTGAAAATTTGCGCATCAAAGAAGATTGAATTAGTTGAAGCACCTATTGAACTCCCGTGCTCAATCCGAAGGTATTTCTTGGAACTAGACTTGTTGATTGACTTATAGGAGAAAACCCAACTCAATTCAGATCAGTCTGGCCTTCTGAATCCATGATCTAAGGTTGCTGTCAGCCTTGGTCGACTGACTAGTCGACCAGCCAGTCGACTGACTAGTCGACCAGCCAGTCGACCAGCAGTTATGAAATTCAAAAAATACAAAAATTACTTACCATTTTGACCCTACCTTTTTGGAACTAGTGAATGAAGGTCTACCTTGATCATTGGCACTCCAGCGAACGAGGAGTGACATTCCCTAGGCCATCTCTTGGTGTTTGTGAAGATCTTTGGCTCCAATCATTGGTTTTCCATCTCAATCATCACTTCAAGGTATGATTTCTCTTATTATTCCTCTAATCTACTCAATCTTCTATTAATTTATAATCTTTGGACCATGGTAGAAGTGCACAACCTTGCAAACACTTGGCCATGAGCTTCCCCTTCCATTTCCATCAATCTCAATTCATTCTTGCTATGATTATGTTCACCTACATTACAATCCCATGATTCCTTTCATTTCAACATATTCTTTGATTCAAACTGAGGTATAGATGTATGCAAGGTTTGAATTACTATTGATTCATGATTCAAATTTAGTTCTTATCATCCCCTTAATTAATTCCCCATCAATTCTTGCTATGGCAATCAATTCCAATTCAATATTTGATGTTTAGCATATAGAACATAGGGTTTCAATTTGGGTATTCACAATTGGACCGTTGGATCATGTTGATTTTTGGTGTGTAGTGCCCCCATATTACCATAATCATGCCCTCCAAGTTTCATGTCGATTGGAGCATTGGAAGATCAGTTTTGGGCCAAATCCCCAATTCTTCCCGTTACTGTTTGCTTTGGTCGACTGCTTGGTCGATTGACAATCGATCAGCCAGTCGACCAAGATATGACAGCAACTTTATATTTGGCCGAATTGCTTCGTTTGACCTCCGATTCAATTGCTTTCTTCTCTAATGTTGGTTATATGTTGTCTAGGGTACAAACACTGACTTTTGGGCTATTCTTGGTGACTCTTGATTTTATTTCCGCCTCGATTAAGGTAAGGACGGTCGTTACCTCAAGTACATTGATTATGCAAATCTATTCTACTTTGGAAACTTAGTATATATACTTCATATGTGTACTCCTTTGCTATGTATAACTGTTGTATACATTTTATATCAGTAATAGTATGTTACATATCATTCGGAATATCATGTTTAATTATTCTTTATGATTACGCATATGATTAATCATGTTATATTATGCCTTTATTTATATAATGAATTATTGATCATGTATGATATGATGAGATTGAGCTTGTGAATGACTAAGTATGACTTGGGATTGGGAAGTGTCCTACCGACTCTTCTATCCTTGGACATCGGAGGGAATAGTATGGGATGTTCTCCGAAGGTGTCCATCGACACTTTCCTGGGTTATTGGATGACATACATAGGATTGTCTAGATGTATGGCTAGGACTATCCTTGTTGTATCAGACCTGAATCGGAAGGGTATTGAGACCGAACGACCCGTGGTAGGGTATGGTTTGATGGGCACTCAAGAGCGGTAACCACCTCGTGAGAGGACATAAACCATACTGCGGATACCCGAAAGGGGCCATTTATTGGTAGGGTTGCAAATGGATAGACTAGGGCTCACGGGCGCTCAAGACCTGTAACCAATCTATGAGAGGACATGAGAGCTTCCCGTTTACCATTTGTGGATGACCAATAGGGTTGATGAGTCCGTAGTCCGAGTTGGTTGTAGCCAAAGGATACGCTGACTCTAGTGTGAAGGATACGGAACCGAGTTGGTCGGTGCCATAAGGGAAGTATCTGGATCTGACTTGATACGACTGAGTAGATGACTTGCATTGGGCTAGGCTTCGCCGTGACATGCGCCAATACTTATATCAATGGTGATGTGAGAGAGTGGTGACTAAATCCCCAACCATGGTTTCTGATGAAGACTTTACCCAATTACCCCGGCAGACCCAAGATATCATGTATGATTGAGGGGGAGTGACAGACGACCTAAATAAGTATGGTGCTATGGCTTAAAGCATGTCTACCTTAGAGACTAGCATACTTACAGTTAGAATCATATTTCATTATTGTCTCATATCATCTTACATCATATTGTGACTTGTATCGTATGATTTGTGTATTGTGGAACGACTCGCCTTGTTGGGTTCTTTGAACTCATTTCCTTTCTGCAATTGTTTTTGTTAGACATATCTACAGGTACCAAAGACATTGATGGCTCCTACTATGAGGCGGCGCAGGATCCCTCATACTACGGTGAAGGTCCTGGCTATTACGAAGATTATGGTGAAGGTGTCGAGGGTGATTACCCTCCGTACTAGAGTTAGTCCAACCTTGATTTAGGAGAGGCCATGCTTGGTCTCCTTTGTGTACACATATGAAGACACTCTATACAAGATGGAGGAGACTCTAGCTTAGGCCCTTATGTCATTTTGGAACTATGTTGTAATAACTCCTTTGGATTTACTCTTTGATATTGGGATTTGTAACCGAATTGATCAACCATTTCCGTTGCCTTTGAGAAGGAGTGACTTCTGATCACTCTCTTTCTCTTTTGAGATTTTCTTCATATGTACTTGATACTTGATAATTTCCACACTCCGATTGATCATCTTTTCTTATTCATTTGATATGATTATTACTTGCTTTAAACATTGATTATATTGTTCGTGATTATGTTATCGTGTATGTGGGAGGCATGGCCGCTTGATCCTTGATCCTTGGGATGTGGATCACATTCCCGGGTATGCCAGATAGGATACCGGCTGGGTGGATGTGACAAGTTGTGTCAAAGGTAGGGTTTGCCTCAAGGATAGCCTTCCAGACATCATTCTGTCCCGCTCGGTAGGCTTGAAGGTTGTACGGAGTCATCAGATCGCCGAAGGGGACGTTGTTCAGATACTTCCGTATACAATCCCTCCGAAGATCTTGAAGATGTTCGGGTTTGCTAGGAACAACCATCTTCTTAAAACGATCATATTCGCGGGACAAAAAATCGAGCTTTTCGGTACATTCGGTAGCAAGCATTTTCTGTTTCTTTGCTTCATGTTCCGAAGCACCAGCACGATTGATGGACAAGTCAAGTTCTTTTTTCAAAGAGTTGACCTTATCATTCTCCTCCTTTAGTCCCGCAAGCTCCTTTTTCAATCGCTTCACTTCAGAATTTGCCATCACCAAATGCTCTTCACGAGTCTGGAGTAGGGAACCACTATGACCAACTCGGTTCAAAGCCTCAATATGTTGGTAGAAGTTTAGCACAACATTCCTAAGAGAACAGACGAATTATAAAAAGAAAAAAATCCTAAGGATTACAAAGAAAGCGACAAGCAATAGGGGGAAGTACCTTGTTGAGAGACGAACGAGGGTGTCGTCACTCAAAGACTCCAGGGCCTGACGATCGGCTGGCATCAGGCTGAGAGATCTCCATTCAGCAGCTTTCTCATGGTCTTGTGTGACCCGGTCCGACACACTCAACGTCCACTGTGGAATGAAAGTCTCCTCGGAGTCTTTGCTCTTCTGAGATTTTTTCGGGACGAAGGCCTGGGGTGAGTCATGCTTCCTCTTGGTTCGGGCTGAGGAAGGAACTTCAGCCTCTTCAGAGACTGGCCTTTTTCCCTTGCCCAAAGGTTCAACTATTGGCTTCAAATTTCTAATACCATTGTATGAAGGGTCAGGAGGGGGCAGAGCGGCTATCTCGTCCGCTGTCAGTGTCCCAGGAGACCGTTGTTCTGTGGCTACAACGGCCTTGGCAGCCTTGGCTTGAAGGTTCTCTGGGTTAACCTTGGGAGGCACTGCAAGGAAGAACAAAAGTCGAAAAACCGAATCAAGCTACAGTACGCTAAAAAAAGGCAAGCACAATGGTTAGAAAGCTCACAACGAGCTAGTCCCGAATATTGAAGAATTGGGGTGTATTCCATCTCATAACCATGTGTTTCTTGATACCATGGAATGGACTTGATCTTCCTGGCAGCCGCTCTTTCGGTTTTGGACAGTTGAAGGACCTGGTTACCTTCGGAATATGAAGTAAGCAGCTTCCAGGTGATCGGGAAATTGAGGTCTGACTGAGGCGCTCGGCAGAAAAAATACCATTTGCGCCATCCTCTATGATTGGAAGGATAGGTTCCCCTAGCAAGGATACTGCCCGACCAACCAAGCTCAACTTTATTGCGCTTGGAGAGAAAAACCCAACCAGAAGGGTTGGAAAGAGAAAGAACATGAAAAGGAACGAAAAGAGGGAGAGAAGGTGTGATACCAAGTTCAAAACATAAACCCAAAAAGCCAACAATGAGATGCCAGCTGTTCGGAAGGAGCATTCCAGGACAAATGCCCCAGTGATTCAAAATAGTGGAAAACAAAGTGTGGAAGAAAGGAAAACGAACTCCACTTTCCAGGGTATCTACATACAAAGAAAATTCATCGAGAGGATTCGAATCGATCCTCTCGTTAGGATTGGGAGCCCTAAGATAGTACGAAGAAGGAAAGTCAAAACGTTCAATGGCCGATGTGAGATCAGCTTTAGTATAGGAGGGAACACTAAGTTCGTCCTTGGACCTGCTAGGTTGCTTAGATTGCCCAGAAGCCTCGGCAATTACTTTTGGAGTTCTGGATGGTTCAGACTCAGGAAGCACAGAGGGAACTTCAACACTTCTCTGCTAGCTAACTTCTTCAAAGTCACGCCGAGGGGCAGTTAAAGTCTTCTTATCACTATCCGATTGATTCAGGGGAACAGAAACAGAGGCCTACCCATCAGAATCGCCCTTACCAGCGCTATGTTTAGTAGAAGCCCTACCACCTTCCATTACTATCAAGGTCTGGTTCTAGTTTTTTACGAAAGTAAAGCGGAGATGAAAGTAAAAAAAAAAAAAAGATCGAGACGACAAGTAAAAAGTGCAAAAGAGTCAGTGAACTTACTGATTCACCGAAAGCAGAGCCTAAAAGCGAGAAGAGTATTAGGGCGCGAGGAAGATGACGAAGTTTAAAATTCCAGACGAAGAGAATGAAATATGTGAAGACAACGAATCACTTTTAAGCATATGGATGATCGAGGACATGTACGGTTAGGATGAATTCAACATGAACGATCATGATCAGAAGACATTTCAAAAAAGTTTGAATCAAAACAGGTGTTTTGAGAAACCGACGCTTAGATTTCGTGAGCAATGATGATTTCGGCTGCAGAAGACACGCGGCGTCACCCCCGTAGAAAGTGAAGACAATCACAGAACTCGAGGAAAAAGAGATGCAGCCGCATTAAATGCGATCGACGTTTAATGAACGAAGGATTTTGTAGAACCCTCGTATGACAAACGGGTCCAGTTCAAACCAAGCCCTTGGAATAGCCCAAACGCTTGGTCTGGGGGGGGGGGGGCTCGTGATACGGGAGAAATCACAATCGAACCGGGTCTCCCCATGGTTCGATCCTCGACTTCTGTCAGGAAGAAGTGAACCGACCCACACCCACACGCTTGCTAATGAAGTAAACTGCTCAGTCAACAAGCACGCCCGAATCCGTGATACTCGGAGTGGACGAATCGTCAAGCAGACGGTTAGCAACACTTGCGGGAGCAAAGGATCATGTTTATTCAGATAACAACCACACTATGATCGTGCAGTTATCCATTATCCTACCACGAACAGATCTATTAACAACGGATCTAATCGTTAAGATTGGACGGCCACCTGAAGAAGGCTCGAGTAAATCCAACGAAGGAGATTGAACGGTAAACACTATATAAGACACGACCTACTTTCGAGAGAGGTATCTGAATCGAATCCCATCTATTCGTATTCATACTTTTTGTCTGTATTCAAGCAGAGTCTTTTGTGGTCAGTTCATTAGCTGACTTAGCCTTCGGAGGTGGACTCTCGACCCCAGCGGTCAGGCCACATCTGACGATTGTTTTTGCAGGTCATCCATTGGAGATCTAAGGGCTGAGCAGATTTTGGATGCATCAGAAGCAAATATAGGAAAGAGTGTACCCGATGTTCGAAAGCATGATAGAGCATGCAATAGTAAAACCTAACAACAAACAAAGAAAAGAAAAGAAAAAGAACAAGAAATAACATCTAAACAAATGGGTTGCCTCCCATAAAGCGATAAGTTTAGAGTCTTCAGCTAGACTCAGTGAGATGCAGCCAATGGAGGTGGAAGCTCAAATCTAAATGTGAATGGTGACTGCTCCAAAGAAGTGGAAGAGTCCAACAATGTGTTGACTTCCTCAATATTTAGGTTAGATTCCCCAAATGGCAAGTAATGTTGTAGGGGATCATCAATAAGCATGTTTGGAATATAATCAACCATTACCTCATCAATAAAGTTAATTGCAAAGCACTCTTCACCTCTATTTGGGCTTAATGATGCATTGAAGATGTTGACTCTAAGTTTCTTATTGCCAAATGATATGTCAATGACAATCGATTTACAATTGATGCAAGCATTTGCAGTAGATAAAAAGGGCCGTCCAAAAATGACTGGTGGTAACTTATTTGTATTGTCCATATCTAGGATCAAAAAATCAACAGGAAAATATAGATCCTCAACCTTTACCAAAACGTTTTCAAGTAGCCCACAGGGTCGTTTAATTGAGTGGTCTACCAATTGTAGAATAACATTAGTGGATTTCAAATCTCCTAGACCAAACCTATCATAAACTGAACCGGGTAAAATATTCACATTAGCTCCCAAATCAAGCAATGATTTACTTATAGATAAATCTCCAATGACACATGAAATTAAAGGTGTACTTGGATCTTTAAGTTTAGGGGGCAGTTGGCTGGAAATTACCGAGCTGACTTGTTCAGTTAGGTGCACAGTTTTAGGTGTTTGAGTCTTCAACTTACGCTTTTGGGTGCACAAATCTTTTAGAAACTTAGCATAAGTTGGGACTTGCTTGATAGCATCTAATAGTGGGAGATTGATACGAACTTGTTGGAATAAATTAATCATCTTTTGCATCTAGGCATTCTTTCTAGAATCTGGAATTGAGGACTCAAGAGCTTCAAGGAAGGGGGCTTTGGGAGTGTAAGATTTAGGAGTAGGACAATAGGAATGTGCAACCCCTTAGGAAATTGATGGGGAATACTCACAGGTGGTGTTTCTTTACTAGGCTTGTGTGCATCATCGCCAGTCTGATGGGTCAAATCAACCTCCTCTTGCTTCTTAAGATCAATGGGCAATGGCTTGGGAGTAGGCAAAGGTGCATAATATTCCTTCCCACTATGTGTCACAATAGAGACTGCTTGGACTTGTTCTTTCCTAGACCCAATTTGATGATTAGGGTTACCTATTAGTTGACTAGGTAACTGACCAACCTCCCTCCTACTGATGGCATCAGCTAGTTGACCAAGTTGGGTTTCCAATTTCTTAATGGACTGAGAATGGGAATGCAACAATTGAGTGTTTTTCTCTAATCCACTAAGTGCTTTTAGTACCTTATCCTCAAATGATGAATTATGTGAGGGTTGTGGAGATGATGGTTGCTCATTCCTATAGGCATTTTGGTGCATATTAAATAGAGGTGGCCTATAAGGTATTTGATTAGAGGGATTGGGCATTGAGTTTTGCCATGAAAAATTGGGGTGGTTTCGCTATCCTGGGTTGTAGGTATTGGAATATGGATCATTGCCCAATTTAGAGACTCCTTGGGCCAAATGTGCATGCTCCTTAACAAACTCAGGGTATTGTGTAGCCAAACAACAATCAGTGATATGATGGGATAGGCTAGAACATAAAGCACATGCTTCAATCTGATTAGGTGGAGAGAAACTTGTAGGAAGTGGAAATGGGGTTTGTTGTCCTAATGACAAGAGATGGTCCAATTTCTTTGATAGCAAGTCAACCTTAGTGCTCATCTCAATGGTAGGATTGATCTCATAGAGACCGCTCCTCTTTGGTTGCCCAATGAATGGAATCTCAGTCCTAGCTGCTGAAGCATGGTGTTGGGAGTTTTCACTAAAGGTCTCAAGAAGTTATCATGCTTCATTCTCATTCTTGTGCATGAAAGTCCCACCACAAGAAGAATCAACCATTTGCCTATGTCGGTCTCTAAGGCCATCATAAAAGCATTGAACCAATTGCCATTTAGGAATAGCATGGTGGGGGCACTTTCTAGGCAATTCTTTTAGTCTTTCCCAGGCCTCATGAAATTGTTCTCCTTCTTGTTGGGAGTAACTCGTTATTGCTCTCCTAATGCTATTAGTACGGCCAATGGGGAAGAACTTTTTAAGGAACTCCTATTGCATTTCTGCCAAAGTAGAAATTTTAACATTGTCCAAAAAATGAAGCCAATGCTTAGCTTTATCTTTAAGGGAGAATGGGAAAGAAAGTAACCTTAAAGCATCAACTGAGAGGTTTTGAATTTTAACCGTGGAGGACACCCCTAAAAACTCATCTAAGTGCTTATAAGGCTCTTCATTGGCAAGTCCATAAAAAGATGGTAGCATTTGAATCACACTAGATTTGATCTCATATTGAGCCGCCTCTATGTCAGGCAACTTAATACAAGAAACAAGAGTATATGTCGTAGGAATGAAATGCTCACTCAAGGGCTTCATTGGAGGCTCATACTTTGCCATGGTTCTTTGCCTTCTAAGGTTGGCCAAAGTCTCTTCTAACTCTAAGTCAAGTGGAGTCAACTCAGGGTTTAGGGACCGACGACCATGCATACACACAGAAGAATAAAAAAAGAATAAGCTAAATAAGTAAAATTAAAAGAAAATAACTATAGCAAAAGGGATAGTTTAGGACGTACATGAAGTGCAATCCACGTGATCTTTCGAACAAAAGTTACACATGTGGGATCTGAGGGATGGGGATTTTTAAAAATTAACCTAAACAACCCAATCTAATGCAAATATTACAATTGAAAAGCCTAAATACAATTATATCTAAGAAAGAAAAGATAACAACCTAATCTAATTATCGGATCGCTACTCTTGCAGTTACCTACAAAAAAAAAAAAAAAGAGATTAGTTAAAAACTCTAAAATTATTCTAAAATTTATGCCTAATTGACAAAAATCAATCTTAGCAACCGTGCTTTGGTTCCTCCGCAATGGCGCCAAAATTTGATCATGTCGCTAATCAATCAAAAATAAAATCCTATACTAATCTAGTAAGACAAAAGTACGGGGTCGAACTATGGGGAACTAAAAGGCTAAGTCACTAAGATTGAATTCAACAAAACTAAATTTAAACTAAATCTACTAATCAATGCAAAAACGTTAACTATGAATACGTGAAGATCTTTGGGATTTCGAATCCCCAATCAATGCTTTTCCCTAAACGATATAACTCTACACTTCAAAGCAAATTAGGGATGGTCTTCCCAGATATGCCCTATCTTTGCAAGACTATCGTCCTTCGTGGAAGCTTGGCACGCTTAGTTTGCTGAGCTATAGAACATCTTTGGCCAGACTTAAACACAATCAACTAGAAGAGATAGAACAATCAAATTAATGAAATAAGCATGGTTCATCTACATCTCAAAGAAAAGGAACTAGCTACTCATTATCACAAAGTTTATAAGAAAAATAAAGATGAAACATAGGGGGAGAGAGAGAGAGAGAGAGAGAGAGAGAGAGAGAGAGAGAGAGAGAGAGAGAGAGAGAGAGATGTGTCTTCTTCTTCAGCAATGAGAGAGATGAGAGCCGCGTTCGCCGTCTTCCTCCCTTCTCTATGGCTGGCTTCTCTTTTATGTCTCCCGCACACAATGAATCCCCTCTCTTTACCTGTAGATTTGACCTTTATTCTTTCAGATTTTGGAAAAACTTAAAACTATAAAGTTGTATATATTTTCAATATCGTTCCATAGAATCTTGAATTACCGCAATCCAAGCTCATACGAGAGAGATATGCCCAAAATACTGAAGGCAGATTTGTTTACCCGATTTTCAGATTTATTACCAATTTTGTTCCTTAGACCTCCACCTAATTCCAATTTGGCTAAGATCTCACTTTTCATGATGTCTTGGACAGCAAGATTGAATGCCATGATTTAAAATCCACCAGTATCTAATATATTTGTCAACTTTAATCCATATTATCTCTAATATCCAAAATCACCTTATTCCTGAAAAATACACAAAAATACGCAATTAGCTCTCTTCAATTAAATAAGCATATGGGGAATTAAATAAAATAAATAATGGTAAATGCATGCTTATCAACCACCCATAACTCTGTAAAAGAGGTTTTAACTGCAAGATCGGACGGTCACCGAGAAGAGGCATGAACGAATCCAACGATCGGAAATCCAAGGTAAAACCTATAGAATCAGGTAGCCTGCATAGAGCTGAGGTAACTGAATCGTTTTCCCAACAATCATATTCAAATTAAGCTCTGCAACTAGCCAGAGCTTTGTGATCACTTCCTGAACTGACTTAGCCTTCTGGAGGTGGCCTCCCAACCCCACGGTCGGGCCACGTCTAACATTGTTTTGTAGGTCATTCTCTAGTAATCTAAAGGCTAAGTAGATTTTGGACGCATCCTTTGGCACCGTCTGTGGGAAACGCTTCAAAAAGCCATGGTTACTAGATCAGTAGCTTTAAGGAACCAAGGCATTTCTCCTCCTCCTCCTCCAGGAGGAGATCCACCTCCAAGAGGAGATATTCCTGAAGGAAGTCATGCTCGAGAAGTTCATGAAGGTGAAGGATTGGTTGGGGAAGACAACCTTGTCTACCTGAACAATCTTTAGTAGCAAATGAATCAAATGCAGTTTCAGTTTCTTGAAATGAAACAAATGCTTTGTATGCTAGCAAGACAATTGGTGGCTCCTCAGGCTCCGAATCGCCGTGATCAGGAGGAAGCCCCAAGGTGTGTGCAAGAGATGGGGACGCATCTTTCTTTGATACTAGGGTGTTCCCAGCAAAGAGAAAGACAACCAGTTGAAGGTCAAAATTACAGACAAAACCTCCAGAGAAGTTATAGGGTTCGATCCAGAGAACGAAGAACTGGAGAGCTACCTAAAAGAGATGGACGACATGATCACCCGCAGGCGAGCCGAACCGGTACCACTACAAGGTTGGGCTGAGGGGTTCGCACTCACACACCAACCTCTCAAAGTTCGGGTTGAGATAGCATTCGGACGGATGGCGGTCGGACTGTCCACATAGGTCGGGAACTTGCTAACATAAATCAAAGGTTAGGTCAACTTTCACGAGGTAAAAGAACTGATGACATTTATTCGATCATCAGAAAGACTCCATTCGTGGATGTTATAACCATATTCGAGTTTCCCCATAACTTTAGACTCACAACTATTTCTTTCGTTTGATGGTTCAGGAGATCCCATTGCCCACATCAGTTATTACCAGCAGACCATGGCGGTAGTTGGAAATTCTGATGAAATCCTCTATGAGTGTTCTAGTCATCTCTAACACGGGCGGCGTAGAAGTGATTTTCAAACCTTCCTTTGGGAAGAATTGTTCATTTTGAAGAACTAGCCCAAAAATTCATCGGTCGATTCGAAAGTGGAATGCAGACCAAGAAGACAGAAGAAGCATTGTTCACCATCAAGCAAGGGAAGAATGAGTCAATTCGGGATTACCTGAAAAGATTCAGTAAAGTCACCATGGAGATCAAGAACTTGAATGAATAGCTGGCCAAGATAGCTCTTTTCACTGGGCTCACAAACCTAAGACTATTGGAGCTATTACTTCAAGAGATGCCTGCCACATATTCTAAATTGTTACAAAGATGTCAGAAGCGAGTTGAAGTAAGAAATTCTTGATGCACTCCAAAGAGAAGCCAAGGTTTCTAATAAAGATCAGAAGGCATCTGACTAGGGCCAGAGACCAAAGCAACCCAACCATGATCGGGCAAGGAAACAACGTTTGAGTTCAAGGGAGCATTCTCCCAATCAAGTTGAGTTCACACCATTGAATGCCCCATGATCAGATTTCTTGATGCAAATCAAGCATCATGACATCTTAAAATGGCCCCCAAAGATGATAGCCAAACCAGGAGAAAGAAATATGGAGAAGTATTGTCATTTTCATAAAGATTACGGGCATTATACGAATGAGTGTAGACTCTTAAAAGCGGACATCGAGATATTGATATCTCAAGGACACTTGTCCAATTTTGTAACAGGACAGGGAAGTGAGCCAAGGGCAGCTGTTGAAAAAAGAAGGGAGTGTTCGGGAAGCAGGGATCGTTTTGTCAAAATCCCCAAGACAAAAAAGGGAAAAGAGGTGGTCGAAGCCAGCCCAACTCCTATTCTTACCATATTGGGAGGTCCGAACCCGAATCTCTCAGAAAGCTGAAGCCAAGTCCAAGTTTGTTGGGACCAGAGAAGCCCAGAAGCAGAAGAAACTGAATGTGGAAGACACCATTACATTTAGTGAAGAAGATGAGAAAAGCGTATGTACACCCCAGGATGATGCGATCATGATCAAAGTTGAAATTGGGCGTCGAGAGGTACATAGGGTACTTGTTGACACCGGATCATTTGTGGATCTTTTATCTTATGACGCCTACCTAAAGTTGAAGCTGGAAGAAGATTTAATGAAGCCATCATCTACCCATTTGTACGGATTTGTGGGATCGTCAGTGGTTGCAGAAGGATCAGTTCAACTGGACCTCTCGGTGGGAAGTTTCCCCAAGGAAACCACTATTAGGGTAAACTTTCTAGTTGTTCGGGAGCTTCCAGCTTACAATGTCATCCTCGGGAGGCCATCTCTAATGAAGTTAGGTGTCATGGTTTCGACCAAGCATATGAAGATCAAGTTCCCAATTGACATAGGGATTGGTCAGGTAACTTCTGATAAAAAAATCACCTGACAATGCTACGTTGCATATCTTAAGGATAAATATGGCCCTAGAAAGGCCATGACATTGCCAATAGAAGTATGCAATGATCGGGATGAAGATGAGATCCAGAGGCCTGAACCAGTGGAGAATTTAGAACGAATCCACTTGGATCCGGAAGATGAAAAAAGAACAACCCATATCGGGTCCGAACAGCCGGAAGAATTCAGGGAACAATTGAAGAGTTTCCTCTAGGAGAATAAGGATATATTCACATGGTCAGCTGAAGACATGCTAGGAATAGATCGAATGGTGACAAAACACAAGCTTTGGATAGATCCAAAGGCCAAGCCCGTAGTTCAAAGAAGGAGGAACTTCTCAATGGAAAAGCATGAAGCTATCAGGGGTGAGGTCGAGAAGCTGAAAAAATCAAGATTCATCGAACCCATCGAATGCCCAACTTGGCTAGCCAATGTGGTAATGGTCAAAAAATCAAATGGAAAATGGAGGATGTGCAATGACTACACAGACCTCAACAAAGCTTGCCCGAAGGATTGTTACCCTTTACCTCAAACAGATCTCCTGATTGATGCAACTGCCGAATATGAAACTCTAAGTTTCATGGATGCTTATGCCGAGTATAACCAGATCCTGATGAATCTGGAAGATGAGAAATTTACAGCTTTCATGACTGATCGTGAAAGTTTTTATTACAAAGTAATGCCGTTCGGTTTGAAGAATGTGGGAGCGACCTATCAAAGAGCAGTGAATAAGATCTTTAAAGACTTGATCGAGAAAAACATGGAGGCTTACGTGGATGACATGTTGGTAAAAAGCATTGCGCGCTCGGGACATATCACTGATCTAACAAAGGTATTTTCAGTGCTACGAAAATATCAAATGAAGTTGAATCCAGAAAAATGTGCGTTCGGTGTATCTTCAGGAAAATTCTTGGAATTCATGGTTTCTCAAAGGGGGATAGAGGCTAATCCAACCAAAATACAAGCTTTGATCAATATGGAGCCTCCAAAGACCGTTCGGAATGTACAATGCCTAATGGGTAGAGTTGCGGCATTAAATCAATTTATATCACAATCGAACTCTTGGAGCCACAAGATGTGATTCTACAAGGAGATAGATTCAGTACACCACGAGTGGAGTACTTGTATGAGGTCTTCTTTGAGCGATGTAGCATCGAGTACGGCCGAGTACTCCGACTACGCCAGCTTAACACTTTTCGGATCCGTTAGCGATGCGATGGACGCATCTCTTCACCGAGGATCTTCCGATCTACCCAGACTTAGTGAGGTTGTTCTTCAACAACCTTACATCAGTCGAGGAGGCATAGGGACGAGGTCCATTCGAGCTGATCCTAGAGAGTCGAGTTCTAGAGATGCGGATTCGGTTTTCTACTAGTACAGTGTCAGAGATTTTTCGAGTACCTTACTACCCTCATGAGCGAGTATGGATACCTACAGGAGCAGAGATAGATGCCTTCCTTCTACCTCAGGAGCTGCATGAGATTTACATCACACTTGAGAGAGATGATCGGTGCTACGCTCCACGGACTAGTGCAAAGATGACAGACTCTGCTAGAGTCATCGGTCGCATTGTGGGCCGTAACATCATCCCGAAGGCGGGCATCACGAGAGAGTATCAGTGGTTGAGGCTTTAGTTATCTACCGCATATACTTGGGTTTCGAGATTGACCTATCCTTCATCATCCAGAACGTCATGCTAGAGGTTGTGGAGCATCCAGGCATACGGAACCTTTGCTTCGGACATCTACTCACACTTATCTTCTGGCATTTTGGAGTGAGACTGAAGGATACCGAGATGCAGACACGAGATTTGGGCTATGACATCGGGACGAGGACTGTCCTTCAGATGTAGCTTAGCTAGGCCGAGAGGTTGGAGGGTGAGGATGACGATGACTCAGATGAGGAGGATGATGAGTCGGATGGTGGTGGCGAGGATGCTGGTTCGGATACAGATGACCAGGCAGGAGATGACACCAACATGCATGAGGCAGATCAAGGCCATCATGAGATCCCCACATCATTGCATTTTGAGATCGGAGGTCCTTCACTCACAGTTCCAGAGACTTCGAAGCTGTGTGCACAGACGCGCTTTATGGCTTCCATCCTAGAGAGGATAGAGTCGAGGCTTGAGAGGATGGAGTCACAATTGACTCAGGTGGTATAGGATGTTAGAGCACTGAGAGAGTAGAGAAAGTAGTCTAGATAGATTGTACTAGGATTTCCTTTTATGTTTATCAAATGTAACTCATTGTAGAACTTTTCTAGAATTAATGAAGTTCACTGTTGTTTCACCATCTTATTGTGTATTATGCATTTTCTTTTATTGCATTATGTAATGTTTGTTAAATCATACTTATTGTGTATTACTCAAAGATACATTATGCTTCACTTTTAATTTTCTAATTCAAGTGTTCTATTATTCACTTCTAAAAGTACTTGAGTCACTTCTGGATTTATGAATTAGGAATGTTCTATCATTGTTTATGTGGTTAGGATTTTCCTTGAACTGTGGGCTCTGATACCACTCTGTCACATCCACCCAGCCGGCACCCTACCTGGGATACCCGAGTGTGTGATCCACAGTCCCGAAGATCAGTATCGAGGAAATCAACCTCCCACATTTACAATAATATAATAAAAAACAAGACTAAATCAAGGTTATCAATGTTAATTAATAGATCAAAGCAAAGTAACAAAACAACATTAGAGTGCGGAAATGATACCAATATATATATATATATATATATATATATATATATATATATATATATATATACATATATAATCAAAATGTAGAGTGAGGCGGAATCTCACTCCACGAATACAGCGGAATGTAGTTCGAAGTCAAAGAAGATTACAACCGGTTCCATATAAAAGAAAGAAAAGAATAATCAAACTAAGCTAGAGTCTATTTTACTTTATAAAAAACATCTTCATAAGTATAAACTTTGGAAATCAAGCTCGAACTCTCCCACTCCACGGTAGGGCTAATCATGGTAAGAAGCATGATCACTCGAGGGATCATCACCGAGATCTTCATAGTTGCCAACACCTTGCGTGTAGTACGCTTCTTCAACTTGCTCTTCCTCATATTGGCCTTCATAGTCATCTATACTTGTAGAATAATATAACAAAAGATAGTGTACAAAAGGAGTGAGTTCAAGAGAACTCAGTAAGGCAAGTCATTCCATAACAACATAAATAACATGATATCAGAAACATAGCATGATGCGATATGATATGAGACAAACAATGCATGTATGAGTCTAACTCTATGT
Organism: Hakea prostrata; assembly: GCF_041222555.1. Taxonomy (NCBI): domain Eukaryota; kingdom Viridiplantae; phylum Streptophyta; class Magnoliopsida; order Proteales; family Proteaceae; genus Hakea; species Hakea prostrata. Next base: position 41,845,366 of record NC_142602.1, on the reverse strand, counting down.
ATGCTAGTTTCTATAGGTAGACATGCTTTAAGTCATAGCACCATACTTCTTTGGGAAGGTCATTCACTCTCCCTCAACCATCTTGGTATCTTGGGCTCTGCCGATGGTAGTTGGGTCTTGCATCCCTCTTGGACATTCCATGGCTGGGGTTTAGGTCACCTCTCTCTCACATCACCATTTGTCTAAGTATTGGCGCAAGTCAGGGTAAAGGATAGCCAAATGCGAGTCATCTACTTGGTTATAACAACTCAAATCTAGATACGTCCATTCCTCGCCCTGGGCGATCCTTTCCGGTATCCTTCACACTAGAGTCAGCGTATCCTATGGCTACAACCAACTTGGACTAAGGAATCATTAACCCTATTGGTCATCCACAAGTAATAGACGGGAAGCTCTCATGTCCCCTCACGGATTGGCTACCGGTCTTGAGTGCCCATGAGCCCAATTCTACTAAATGCAACCCTACCAATGAATGGCCTCTCACGAGTATCCACAATGTGATTTATGTCCTCTCACGGATATGACTCACCGGTCTTGAGCGCCCATAAACCCCCATTACTACCACGGGTTACTCGGTCTCAATACCCTTCCGAATTGGGTCTAATATAACAGGGAATCCTAGCCAAACACTGCTTGACAAATCCTAGGTATGACAACCAATAATTCGAGAAAGCGTCAAAGGGCACCATCAGAAATATCCCATACTATTCCCACTGATGTCCAAGGACAGAAATGTCAAAAAGACATTCCCCAATCCCAAATCATACCTAATCAATCACAATCCCAATTTAGTCATATCACACACAACTGATATCTCATCAAATAGAAGAGTATATAAAGACAAGATCAAATGAATAAGCAACATACATGAGTAAGTATTCATACATGATCAAGTACATAAGGGAAATATGAAAATAATATTCTATTGTACAGCATTCATATCATAATAGAAAACTACTATATCAGTAACAAATCTAAGTAGTTCCCAATTTAGAAACTAAGATTCACGCAATCTATGTTAATATGGTAATAATTGTCCTTACCTTAAATAGATTTGAAGATATTCTGGACGGACAAGAGGATGGATCCAAAGTTAGAAAACAAACCCTAGATAAGCATCATACAATCATTAAGAAGCAGTCCTAAAAGAATAAGCATCAAACGAATTGAAACAGACAAAGAAATCCCTTGTTGTCATGTTGGGTAGATTGGCTGGGTAGATTGGTCCAATCGACCCAGGCAGTTTGCCCGGTGAACAGTACGAATCCAAAATCACATTTTTGGTCCGAAACCTATTCTACATGATCCGGAATGCTACAAAACTTGGAGAGAATGTCTAACACAGTAATCTATGACTATCTAGCATATGTTAGACATCAAACGGCGATAAAAACCAATACTTACTAATTTAGAATCATACTTTCTAATTTGGTAGAAAACATAGTTTTCAATGAAAACAAGCTATGAATGAAAGAGATGGACTAGAGATGCTATAGACTGATATAGTAAATCAAAAGTATGAATGATCATGGAGACACATCTATAATGCTAGAAGAATCAAATCAAGAGTATAATCATAGATGTATTAGAAAACATAAGAATCATGGCTAGAATGAATATGAAGATCATAGCATAAAAGAATGAAAAGAGATTCTAGAAGATATGATTGCAAGGATTGCAGCATCTTCTTCATAATCTTAGTTCAGAGAAGAGAATGATCATAGTAAGAATGAATCAATAACACATTAGAGTGATTGCTAACCTTTGATTGAAGAACAAGAGAGAGAACTTGGAAGTTTCAAGGTTTGATCTTCTTCAACACTCTTCGAGGCTTGGAGAGGAGTTCCTTTCGTTCTCTAAGTGTTTTGGAGGCTAGGGATACTAAAAATATGAAGTCCTACGGTATATATAGCAATATAACCAAAATAGAAGATTCTGCTCAAATTCAATATGCTTGGGTCGATTGGCTGGGTAGACTGACCCCAGTCGACCCAGGCAGTCAACCCAGGCTGTCAGCAAAGCCTGAATCAAGGATTTGAGGGCCTATCTCTCATCGGAATCAAATGAGCTTTTAAACACACAAACTATAACTTACCTAGCATGGAGAAATGCCTTCAAATCATGTCTAACCAAGCTCTAAGGTCATCAACTAATCTTCTCTTCATCAAGGTTTAGTCTCTTTTCCAAATCCAACATGGTCTTCAAGTGTGAAATCCAGCCCAAACCTAGCCCGGGGCACCCTATTTGTTGTGGGTGAAGAAAGACTTGTTTGATGTTAGACCCTGAAGTTGGACCTTGATTTCAATGTTATTACCTTGAGAGCCTTAGGAAATCATGTCCGATCTTTCCCTTAGTGTAGATCCATGTCCCGAAATGATGGAAATTGTCCTTGTGGGCCCTCTTTATGGAAGACATGGTGTTTGACCCGAAGTGGGGGGAAATAGAGACTTGTGGACCCTTTTGATTATTGATTTGGTGTCGGAGCCCAAGCCCTTGGACATTGTCGATGATGCCCCTCACTTGAGAGCATTGTCAGTGTTAGTTTTGAATCTGCAGCCTGAATAATGTGAGCTTAGTTGGTGGATCTAATGAACTCCAGTGCTCAATACAAAGGTATTTCCCAAAACTAAACTTCTTGATGGACTTGTAGAAGAAAACCCCACTCAATTTGACCTTGTATAGCCTTCCGAATCCCAGTCCGAAGTTGCTGAACTATGTCTGGCAAATCCTGTCTGCGCATCGAAAAAGATTGAATTAGTTGAAGCAACTAATGAACTCCCGTGCTCAATAAAAAAGTATTTATGGAAACTAGACTTCTTGATTGACTTGTTGGAGAAAACCCCACTCAATTTGACCCAGTATAGCCCTCCGAATCCCTGTCCGAAGTTGCTGTTCATGTCTTGGTCGATTGCCTGGTCGACTGGCCAGTCAACCAGCTAGTCGACCAGCAGTAATGGAATCCGAAAATTTACTAAATCACTCCCCATTTTGCCCCTACTTTTTGGAACTCGTGAATGAGGACCTAAACTAATCATTTGCACTCCAGAGCTCGAGGTTGGACACTCTCTTGGGCTTTTTCTTGATGTTTGGGAAGATCTTTGACTCAAATCATTAGTGTTATACATTAATCATCAACTCAAGGTATGATTCCTTCTATTCTTCTTCTAATCTATTCATTTTCTATCAATCTATGATCTTGAGACCATGGTTGAAATGCTGCAACCTTGCAAACACTTAACCATGAGTTTTCCCCCTTTCAACTCCTTGATCCTCCCCCACTCATGCTATGTTATGATTCCATTGAGATTACTTGCACTTCATTACCTTGATTCTTTTCAATATTAACCTATTCTTGATTCAAAACTGATATGTAGATGCATGATAAGCTTAGAGTATTATGAAATTAAGTTTCTAACTTGATTCTTAACATTCACTTGATTGATTCCCATCATCCTTTACAATTTCAATCAATTCCAATTTGATTCTTGATAATTATCATATAGAACCTAAGATTTCGAATTGGGCATTTTTGATTGGACCGTTGGATCATCATGGAAATTAGTGTGTAGTATCCTCTTACTGTTATAAACATGCCCTCCAAATTTCGTGTCGATCGGAGCACTGGAAGGTGAGTTTCGGACCAAGTTTCAATTCTGCCCTGAAGATAACAAGTCTTGGTCGATCGACGATCGACCAGCCGATCAACCAAGATATGAGATCACTCCTGCACTCAGCCGAATTGATTCGTTTGACCTCCGATTCGATTGTTTTCTTCTCTGATGTTACTTGTATGTTGTCTAGGGTACCAACACTGACTTTTGGGCTATTCTTGGTGATTCTTGGTATTATTTCCAACTCGATTAAGGTAAGGATGGTTATATCCATAAACACATAGGCTATGAACTTATGTTTTGGTGTTTATACTTAGTGAACACGGTTTCTTTATTACTTTTGAACATCATAGGACTGTTATACATGCTTTAGAACAGTAGTATTGTGATTGCATATATTCTTGTTAGAATGATTAATTATTATTGTCACTTATACTTATGATGAATCATTTCAATATTATGACTGAACTTCTATTATGATGATGTATCAAATATATGTGAGATGTTGGACTTGAGTATGTGGTTGCTTAGGTATAACTTGGGATTGGGGAGTGTTCTATTGACACTTCTGTCCTTGGGCATCGGAGGGAATAGTATGGGATGTTCTCCGAAGGTGCCCATCAACACTTTCCTGGGTTATTGGATGACATACATAAGATTGTCTAGGTGTATGGCTAGGACTAATCCTTTTTGTATCAGACCCGAATCGGAAGGGTATTGAGACCGAACGACCCATGGTAGAGTATGGTTGATGGGCGCTCAAGACCGGTAACCACTCCGTGAGAGGACTTAAACCATACTGCGGATACCCGGAAAGGGCCATTTATTGGTAGGGTTGCAAATGGATAGATGTGAAATCCAGCCCAAACCTAGCCAGGAAACCCTATCTATTTTGGGTGAAGAAAGGTTAGTTTAATGTTACATCTTGAAGTTGGACCTTGATTTCAGTGTTCTATCTCCTTCTTCTCTCTTTTCTTCTTCTTACTACTCTATCTTGATGTTTTGATTGTGGAGAAGGTGTTACACTACTATAACTACCTATTCCCTAATCTCCTTATGTCTTAGAGTGAACCCCCAATCACTCTATGCATTCCTTGAAACCACATGGTGAATCTCCTCAATCCTTGATTTTGATTGAATTTTGGACAGCATGATCATTCTACTGTAGCTTCTTTTCTCATTAATGTTTAACATGTTTGATCTTAGCCTTTACTTCTGTTCCAATGTGTTTCATCTCCTTGAATCAATTCCCCTTTCTTTCTAGCCATTTTGGCCTTCTATGTTGACCATTGATATAAACATTCTAGTAAGTTTCTATTTTTGATTCCTTTAATTCTAGGATTAGTATTCTTTTGATTTTCTATTTAGTTATTCTTGCCTCTGATATGTTCTTGATATTCCATTAGAGAGAAGCCTTGTTCTCTCTAATTCTTCCCTTGAATCCATGGTGAGTTTGCTATGAGAACCATGTTGTTTCCAATTTAGAAACTCATGTTCCCAATTTATAAAGTACTGATTTTTGGACCATGGATGATGCCCAATTCATGCTAGATAGTCTTAGTATGTTTGTGTGAAGTTCCCTTTCGAATTTCGGATCAATCGGACTTCAAACGAAGAAGTTATGACCAAAACAATGCAATCTGTACCTTGCTGTCTCCATTGGTCGACTGATTGGTCGACTGATTGGTTGACTGATTGGTTGACTGGGCCAGTAGACCAATCCAATCGACCAATGAGACCTGTTTTCCAGATTTAGGTCTTTCTTGCTCTATTTAAGTCCAACCTCGGGATTACTTCGTCTCCTCTGCCTCCTAAGCCTCTGGAACGAGTTAGAACTCCATTCTAATCAATTTCCTTGCATCCTTGGTTGATTCCTTGCAAGAACTCAAGTAATCTTCTTCCTCTTGCATCAAAGGTATGTCTACACTCTCTTCTTCTTCTCCATCTCTGTTTTTCTTTCCTTTTTGGGTTGAGATAGTAGAGAAGATGCTGCATTCTCTGTTGCAAACATCTCTCTACTCATCCCTCATGATCTTCCTAAGGATTAATGGCTAATGCAATGTTCTTAATCATGATTATTGCAAGCTTTTGAAGGAATCATGATCTAAATCATGATAATCTTCTTAGATATGTTTTATTGATCATATTAGTAGTCAATCGCTGTGTTTTCTTTACAAGAGTTGTAACCTATCAATCTCTAGTTCTTTCTTCTTGATCATACCATGCTTTCTTTGAAAACCATGACTGATACATTTATGGTAAGTTTTGTTTCCTTATTTAGATTCATGTTCTTCAGTCTTAGATCTATTTTTCTTGAAGATCTATGCATGCTTTTCATGATTTCTTTATCACAATCAATGATCCATCATCCTATCGTTCTTGTCCATGATTTTTACTATGAATTCTTCAAGAACCATGATTGATCTAATTATGGTAACTTTGTTTCCTAATTTGTAACTTGAAGACTTGATTTGATTAGTGTTTTGAAGTCCTCTATATACTAGGATACTGTCATAGTAGTTTCCCCCTTGTTTGGTACCCTTTTGAACCACCAAATTCGGTTCTATATTCTAAAAACTCTGATTTTGAAGGCCACTGTCTCTGTTGGTCGACTCATTGGTCGACTGAGGCAGTAGACCAAGTCGATCGACCAATGAGGACAGTAACCTCATATTTGGTCTGTTTTGGATGATTTGATCTCTTACCTTCTAGGTTTCTTTCCTAATATGATATATATACTTGTTTAGAACCTTCTTGCCAAGTTTAGGAAGATTCTCCTTGATCCTTGGAGATTCTCTTCAAGTTATATAAGGTAAGGATGGTTACTTCTATAATAGTATAGATTGTGTGATTTTAGTTTCTATATTAGAATCTTTCAGATTTGTTACCATAATTAGATTCTTTTATGAATATATTACTGTTGTATTTACTTCAATTATAGTAGTATTATTTACTTGCTTTCTTTAGTTTATGAATGTCTTTATTTGTTAACCGTATATGAGATGGATCTTATTATGGTATATTTTCTATATCTTTGTAAAAGTGTATGATATGATTGATTTGTGATTGTGATTGATTAAGTATGGTTCGGGAAGGAGAGGTGTCCTTTTGACACTTCTGTCCTTGGACTACTACGAGAATATTATGGGATGTTTCTGGAGATGCCCTTTGGACACCTTCCTAAACTATTGGATGACATATTTAGGATTGTCTAGTAGTGTTTGGCTAGGAATACCTCGTTATATCAGACCCTAATCGGAGGGGTATTGAGACCGAACGACCCGTGGTAGCAATGGGGATTCATGGGTGCTCAAGACCTGTAACCAACCCGTGAGAGGACAGGAATCACATTGTGGGGGCCATTTATTGGTAGGGTTGCATATGGATAGACTTGGGCTCACGGGTGCTCAAGACCAGTAACCAACCCGTGAGGGGACGTGAGAGCTTCTCGTTTACCATATGTGGATAACCAATAGGGTTGATGAGTCCGTAGTCAGGGACTATGAGGACTCTAGTGTGAAGGATACCGGAAAGGATCGCCAGGGGCGAGGAATGGACGTATCTGGATCTGACTTGATGTAACTGAGTAGGAGACCTGTATTTGGCTGGGCTTTTACCTTGACATGCGCCAGTACTTAGACCAAACGGTGATGTGAGAGAGAGGTGACTTAACCCCCAACCATGGAATGTCCCGACGGATGCCGGACCCGCTACCAAAAGGCGTTGTGTGATGAGACCTTCCTAAAGAAGTACGGTGCTATGACTTAAATCGTGCCTGCCAATAGAGACCAGCATACATAGAGTTAAATTCATACATTCATTATTTGTCTCATACCATATTGCATTTATGTTTGTTTTGAAATCCTGCCATTTATGTTATTATGGATTTAACTGCCTTACTGGGTTTCTTTCGAAACTCACTCCTTTTGTACCATATCTTTTGTTAGACTTCTCTGCAGGTTTGGAATATGATGACGGTCCATATAAGGAAGGGCAAGGTGAAGAAGATGAAGACTGAAGATGAAGAAGAGCCGACTGAAGATGTAGATTAGATTTCTCTTGTTTCTTCTAGACTTATCTTTACTTTACATGTATTAGCTTAAGCTTTACTTAGATTTCGCCCTACCTTCCACATATGTTTGTGGAGTATATTTCTGCTATACTCTACAGTTGTCTTTTGATTTGGTATCATGTTTTCGCACTCTGATATTCTTAGTGATCCTTCTGAGATCTTTTCTTGAATTTTATTATTAACTTATTAGAATACAATGATTTGTTCTTGCTTTTGATTATGTTATTGTGCTAAATGGATATGATTGTTCCTAGACTTGATCTTTTGGGCTGTGGATCACTTCCCCGGGTAATCTAGATAGGGTACTGGCTGGGGGGATGTGACAATGGACCTGAGCTCATGGGCGCTCAAGACCAGTAACCAACCCATGAGAGGACGTGAGAGCTTCCCGTTTACCATTTGTGGATGACCAATAGGGTTGATGAGTCCGTAGTCCGAGTTGGTCGGTGCCATAGGATACGCTGACTCTAGTGTGAAGGATACGGAACCGAGTTGGTCGGTGCCATAGGGAAAGTATCCAGATCTGACATGATACGACTGAGTAGATGACTTGCATTGGGCTAGGCTTCACCGTGACATGTGCCAATACTTATACCAATGGTGATGTGAGAGAGTGGTGACTTAATCCCCAACCATGGTTTGATGAGGACTTTACCAAATTACCCTGGCAAACCCAAGATATCTTGTATGATTGAGGGGGAGTGACAGACGACCCAAAGAAGTATGGTGCTATGGCTTAAAGCATGTCTACCTTAGAGACCAACATTCGTAGAGTTAGAACCATACTTGCATCATGTGTTTCATATCATATTGCATCATGTTATGGTTTGTATCATATGGCTTATGTTTTATGGAATGACTACCTTGCTGAGTGCTTTTGAACTCACTCCTTTTTGCAACATATTTTGTTAGAATTTTCTGCAGGTACTACTACTGTTGACTGTGACAGTCAACACTCTGAAGACCAAGTTGGTGACTTGTACCACACTGGTGGCAGTGAATACGTTGATAAAGATTAGCAGTCCGAGACTGATAATTGTCAGGAGCAGATGCGGCCTGGCCTAGTTTCTTATAATTTTGTTATTTAGGAAACATTGTATAAGTTAGAAGAAACTGTAATTTAGTTGTTTACCTTTCCTTTCCCTTCTTTTAAGAACTGGTTGTAACCTGCACCTTATCTCGATCTACCTTCCGTTGTTATTGTAGAATGGGTTTCCGCCTCATTTCACATTTTGATTAATTATTTTATTAGTATCTTTCCGCACTCTGATGCTCTTTGTGATTCTTCTGAGATTCTTCCTTGACTTTTATTATTAAGTTATTTGAATTTTGATTTGTTCCTGCTTTTGATTAAATTATTGTGCTAAATGGATATGATTGTTCCTAAACTTGATCTTTTGGGCTGTGGATCACTCCATCGGGTAATCCAGATAGGGTACCCTTAGGGTGGATGTGACATCAAGTATGGGGCATCATCGTCAATCTCCATGGGTTTGGAGTCGAACACCATGTCTTCTACTGATATGGCCCATAGTTGACTTTCACTTCTACTTCGGGTCTTCGGACCTACAAACAATAGAGTATCCGGGTTAAGGTTAGGGCCAGGTTTCACACAAAAGGTGTTTGAAGATGTTCTTATTAAAGGTAAGACCTCCCCCCACATGTTGTTTAGGGTTAGGTTTGAGTTGGGGATCAACCCCTTGAGCAAATCACCCAAGTACTGAAAAGTACTAGGGGGCGGTTGCTTAAGGCGGTTGATTGGCCAATCAACCACCCCAAGTGACCACTAGGTATGCTTGCATGGTTTTTCCCTAATTTGCCCCCTGTTCCCTATATATAGCAAACCCCGAGCTTTTCACTAATTTTTTTACTCGGGATTGCTGCTATGGATGGTTAGGAGGCAGAGAACACATGTGCTAGAAGGTGAGAGAACCATGCATTGCAAAGTAGAGCCAATCCTTCGTCTATTTTGCAAATCTTGAAGAGGTAAGTGATCTTTACTCACTCCATTTTCTTCCCTCATCTTTTGTAATGGAGTAGATCTACTTCCCTTTTTGTTGGTAGTGACTAAATTGTATTGTTTCTATTCATTGTCAATGAATTTGAGAAGATCCTGTCAGAAAATAGATCCTTGCATTCGAATAAAGGATGGATCTAATCAAAGGAGATGAATTGAATTATGAATCTTTAGAATTTTAGGTTGCTGATCTGCACCTTTGTTATAGACTTCTTAAGAATGAAATTCAGACTTAAATCATCCCGAAATCGGATTAAAATTGGATGATCGAAAGTTAGAATTTCGGACTTTGCAAACTGTCTGTAACAGGGGCGGTCGCTTAACCCAACCGATCGGCTGGGTCACAATAGCTCTGTGAAGTTTGTCTTTGCTTTGATTTGACTCATGTTTTCTATGTATCCTTGCAACTTTATGTTTAGGTGACCTCTGTAGTTTGCTAGAAGTATTGTGGGTGAAGTTATTTTCACTTTAGTAAGCTTTTTACATATTTACAGGTAAGGACACACTTTCTTATTTATATGTAATGACATGCTATATGATAAATGGTATATTTCTTACACTCTCCATTGTTCATGTAACTTGCTGTAGTTGTATAAGTCATTGAATTAAAATTGAATGTATGTTGTAAATGATGTTTTTATATACTTTATCACTTTGTGATATAGATTGATTAATTATGTTATAATGATGGATGATGTGATGTAGTTATGACGGAAGGGTATCTTATTGGATATCCATTGCCTGGGATATTAGAGGGCTATGGTATGGGACACATGCTCACTGATGCCTCCACCATTATCGTGACTAATGGTTGACATACCTAGGAAGTCTAGATTGCATGGCTAGGTACCCTTACATGCTACTACCCTTTCGGTAGGGGAATTGAAATCGAATGACTCGTGATAATGGTGCTGTGACTTTGTTTCATCCTACAGCGGTAACTAGTCCGTGTGGAGATTCAGAGGTCCACTGTTGATCATACAATGGCAGGGTTGCATATGTTAGGGTTTGGGCTCATGGACATCCAAGTAGCTGCCAGGGGGTCGAGAGGGGTCATGAGAGCATCCGCCTTAACAATATGTGGATGACCATAGGGTTAGGGAATAGAGTCCATGTCACATCCACCCAGCCGGTACCCCATTTGGAATACCCGGGATGTGATCCACAGTCCAAGGATCAATGATCTGAGGTCCATGCCTCCCACATACACGGTAACACAATCATGAACAGTAATAATCAATGGTAAAAACAGCTAATACTAAGTATCATGAATAAGATAAGATTAACTAAATCAGAGTGCGAAATATAGATAATAATAAAGTGTGATCAAAATCATAAAGGGTGAGAAGGTGTGGTAGCCACCCTCTCAGAGCAGCGGAAAAGAAGTAAATCAAGTTAGTTACATATCCAAGTGTCACCAGAATAATTCAAAGACAAGTTAATTACAAGATTCAAGGTTCCACAAGTACACCAAGGGAATGGGGCACTATGCTAGGGTTTCTTCTATACTAATGGTAGTCTCCTCAACAGTACGGATGAAGTAAACCCAACGCTGCCGCTCCCGCACAACTGTGGGGCTAACCACAGTGCGGATAGTAATCCTCCTCGGCTCCAATATACGGATCCTCACCGACGCCACTACCCGGAGGGTAGTATGTGGAATCATAGTCCGCCTCATAGGAGGTGCCATCATAATCTTCGGTACCTGAAATGTAATCTAAAACATTTGCACAAAAGGAATGAGTTCGAAGAACTCAGCAAGGAAGTTATTCCATAATTAGGAATCATACACATTCAGAACATATAATAATGCAATGTGATATGGAACATATGATGCAGATATGAGCCTAACTCTATGAATGCTGGTCTCTAGGGTAGACATGCTTTAAGTCATAGCACCATACTTCTCTAGGTCGTCAGTCACTCTCCCATTTCCATATCTTGGGAATGCCCGGGGAAGATCGGTAAAGTCATCAAAAAGCCGTGGTAAGGGGATCAGTCACCACTCTCTCACATCACCATTTGGTCAAGATCGGCGCATGTCACGGTAAAGCCCTAGCCCAATGCAAGTCATCTACTCAGTCGGTCAAGTCAGATTCAGATACGTCCATTCCTCGCCCCCGGCGATCCTTTCCGGTATCCTTCACACTAGAGTCAGCGAAATCCCGGATTTCGGACTCATCAACCCTATTGGTCATCCACATATAGTAAATGGGAAGCTCTCACATCCTCTCACGGATTGGTTACCGGTCTTGAGCACCCGTGAGCCCAAGTCTATCCATATGCAACTCTACCAATAAATGGCCCCTTTCAGGTATCCGTAGCATGGTTTATGTCCCCTACCGGATTGGTTACCGGCCTAGAGCGCCCATCCAACCATACACTACCACGGGTTGTTCGGTCTCAATGCCCTTCCGATTCGGGTCTGACACGACAAGGATGAACCTAGCCACACAACTAGACAATCCCATGTATGTCATCCAATAACTCGGGAGAGTGTCGATAGGCACCATCGGAGAACATCCCATACTATTCCCTCCGATGCCCAAGGACAGAAGTGTCAGTAGGACACCCCCAAATCCCAAGTCATACGTAAGCAATCACATATCCAATCTCATCATTTCTCATGCATCCAATGCATATTCATAATAGTAATAAAATCATGATATTGAAACGAATCATTATAAACATAAGCAAATCAAAATGATAAAGTAACACAACTAGAGTATAAAGATTTAAATGCTACTGTTCTAACACATATGTAACAGTCTCATAATGATTGAAAGGAAATTTAGGGATTCCATTCTTTAAATAAAGCACAGTTCAATATTTGATGACTTATATGTTTATGGATATAACCATCCTTACATTGGATGAGTTGATGATGAATTGAGAATACCAAGAATAGTCCAATAGAATTGTTAAGGCCCTAAACAAACATCAATAATAAGTTAGAAAAGAAGTCGGGAAGATCGGATGTCATTTGGGTCAAACTGACCAAGGTTGCTGTCAGTAGCAACTTTGGTCGATGGTCTTGGTCGATGGTATCGACCAAAAGGATCGACCAAAATTGTCCTCGGGGCAGAATAGTGGATTTTGGGGATTTTGGTCTGAAATGAGTCTTCCGGTGTTCGAATCAATCTGAAACTTGGAGGCATACTTAACAACAGTAGTAGGACACTATAAATCAAGGAATTAACCCAATCCAATGGTCTAATTAAAAAGCCCCAATTTGAGCTATCAAGTTCAAGTGATAAACATCATGGCATGAGTTGGAATTAATTGCATTGATGAGGAATGGCATGCAATAGTTAGAGGAACTAATAGAAATTCGATTGGAATCATATGGCAATGTTAAACATGAACATAATACACTCTATAGCTCAGTTTGATATCAAATGGTATGATGTTAATAGGTAAATCATGGAATACATATGCTAGGCATGAGATATAAGCATAGCATCAATGAATAGCTAAGGAAATCATGGATTGAGCATGAGTAGGCACTTGGAGTGGTGGTTGCAAGGTTGCAGCACCATTCCAAATGTCTCATCAGCAAGATGACAATAGAAAAGAGTAGAAAATGGTAGGGTAGAGAGTGAAATGAGGAGTCATACCTTAGTGTGGAAGATGAAGACAAGAATCAATGATAAACTAAGTGTCTTTGATGAGATACCCTTCACACTAACCAAGGAGCTGCTTTGGGAAGCTCTCCCCACGTTCCCAAGTGAGAAAAATGATTGCAAAAGGCTCAAGGCTCGAGGTCATATTAAATAGAAAAGGAATATTCCATGAAATCATTAACTTGGCAGACTGGGATATTTTGGTCGATGGTCCTTGGTTGATGGTATCGACCAAAAGGATCGACTAAAATATTCTCAGCAGAAAACTCAGGTTTAGAACAGCAACTTCAAGTAGGGATTTGAAAGGCTATACAAGGTCAAATTGAGTGAGGTCTTCTTCCACAATTCAATCAAGAAGTCTAGTTTCGGGGAATACCTTCGGATTGTGCACAGGAGGTCATTTGGTACATCAACCATATTAATCTTCTTCGATGCGCAGACTTTCCTTAAACATTGACAATGCATTTAAGCAAGGGGTATCATTGTCAATGTCCATGGGCTCGATCTCCGAATCATGATCAGCAATCAGAATGGTCCATAAATCTCTTCTTCCATCGCTTCGGGTCTTTGGACCTGAATACAACAGTGGATCCCAGTCAGGGTCAAGGTTAGAATAGGGCTGGATATTACAGTCCAACAGCAGTAGTCAGGTGAGGGTTCTCATTCCTAGGTAGAGAAGGATACGGAACCGAGTTGGTTGGTTCCATAGGGAAAGTATCTAAACTTCACGTAGTATGTTACTGTATGACCTTGCATTGGATTAGAAACCCTGACATGTGCCAGTACTCATGCCAATGGTCGTGGTAAGAGAGTGTTGACTTAAACCCTAGCCATGGTTGATTGATGAGGACTTAACCCCTTTACCCGGAATCCCAACAGAGGTAACCAGTCCGTGAGGGATCAGAGTGACTAGACCTACCTATAGGAGGGTTGGTGTTATATCTTAAAGCATGTCAACTGTCTAGAGACTTGCATAGTTAGATCTTAGTAGCATTCATATTCTTGCATATCATTTATTTCATATATGCTTATCTGGATATGTTGTCATATGTATGAGAAATGTGTTATCCTTACTGAGTTCGTGAGAACTCACTCCTTTCATTGTATGTTATAATATATTGTACAGATGGTAGTGTGACTGAATCAGGAGAAGTTCCGTGTGACCAGAGTTACTTCTATAAAGAAGATGTGGTACCATCATTGGGAGACGGAGATGTATTCCACGAAGCCTCTTGCGGATGCTTGGAGTGCGCTTACAGCACCCATTGATGGCAGAAGGAGGCAGATTGTCATGCATTTTGAGAAGTCTTTGGAAAAGAACTGGAGAAACCCCTTTCTCACTGTTTTAGAAGAGAAGACTATAGTTTTAGAGAAAGCCACTGGAAAGAAACTAATTTAGTTTATTTTATTTTTGCTTCCGTTGAACTCGTTAATTCTTGAAACTTGATTTCTTTGATTTGATTCTTTCCTTTGATTCATTCTTGCAGTATTTGGACTCCTGTATTCCCTTTTGATTAATTATTTGAACTTGCTCTTGCTCTTGATTTCTATTTCTTGCATTTATTATTATTGATGGTAAGACCGTAGATCCTGTGACGGATCGCACCCACAGGTTGTCGGTGTGAAATCCAGCCCTAGCCTAACCTTGACCCCGACCACGACCTGGAATCGGGGGGGGGGGGGGGGGCCCCCCGCCCCCCCCGCCGCGGGGGGGGGGCCCCCCCCCACCCCCCCCTTGATGGGGAGGGCGGAGGGGGGGGGGGGGGGGGGGGGCCCCCGCGGGGGCCGCCGCCCGGCGGGGCGGGGGGGGGGGGGGGGGGGGGGGGGGGGGGGGGGGCCCCCCCCCCCCCCCCCCCCCCCCCCGCCCGCCCCCCCCGGGGGCCCCCCCCCCAGAACAATCATAATAAAAGTGCGGAAGATAAACCATAGATCCAATAAGGAAAGAATGAATCATAAATAAATTAGAATACTAGATATAATCGAGTGTCAAAACAGGATAAGTAAAGTGAGGCAAAAATCCCACTCTATAACCAGCGGAAAAGTAGCTCTACAAGAGAATAAACTAGACCAAATCTAATCCCAGTAGCAAGTACAATGGGTAACTAAATTATTCTCCACTTTATAGACAACATCCTTATAAGTGTAAATCTCATAAATGGCACAAGGACGCTTCCACTCAATGGTCGGACTAAGCATCGTACGGAGCATAACCACTCGCGGGATCTTCGATGTAATTGTGGTAACCGCAATCACCTTCCTGGAGATATGCCTCTTCGCCTTGCGCTTCTTCATAGGGACCGTCATAATACTCGGTACCTGCAGGATAGTCTAACAAACATTGTACAATAAAGGAATGAGTTTCAAAGAAACTCAGTAAGGCAGTTAAATCCATAATATCATAAATGGCGGGATTTCGGAACAAACATAAATGCAATATGATATGAGACAAGCAATGAATGAATGAATCTAACTCTATGTATGCTGGTCTCTATTGGCAGACATGCTTTAAGTCATAGCACCGTACTTCTTTAGGAAGGTCTCATTCACTCATCATCAGTTGGTAATGGGTCCGGCATCCCTCGGGACATTCCATGGCTGGGGGTTAAGTCACCACTCTCTCACATCACCATTGGTCTAAGTACCGGCGCATGTCAGGGTAAAACCTAGCCAAATGCAAGTCTTCTACTTAGTTACATCAAGTTAGATCCAGATACGTCCATTCCTCGTCCCTGACGATCCTTTCCGGTATCCTTCACACTAGAGTCCTCATAGTCCCTGACTACGGACTCATCAACCCTATTGATCATCCACATATGGTAAACGGGAAGCTCTCACGTCCTCTCACGGGTTGGTTACCGGTCTTAAGCGCCCGTGAGCCCAAGTCTAACCATATGCAACCCTACCAATAAATGGCCCCCACAATATGATTCCTGTCCTCTCACGGGTTGGTTACCGGCCTTGAGCGCCCATGAATCCCCATTGCTACCACGGGTCGTTCGGTCTCAATACCCCTCCGATTAGGGTCTGACATAACAGGACATCCTAACCAAACACTACTAGACATTCCTAGATATGTCATCCAACAGTTTAGGAAGGTGTCCAGAGGGCATCTCCGGAAACATCCCATAATATTCCCGTAGTAGTCCAAGGACAGAAGTGTCAAAAGGACACCTCTCCTTTCCAAACCATACTTAAGCATACACATGCATCAATTCAGATCATCACATATATGGTAACTTCATATATGGAAAGAAATCAATAATTACAATCACTTTGTATATAATTGGTAAGTAAATCATACATGAATCAATTTAAGCAATGCTCCTGTAATCAAGGTTATGCAACTGTAGTATATCATTGTAAGAATCTAATTAAGGAAACATATCAATGATATTCAAATATAGAAACTAGATTCATGCTATCTATGTAATTAAGGAAATAACCATCCTTACCTTTTATAACTCGCAAAGGAATCCTAAGAAATCAAGTAAGATCTTGGCAAACTTGAGAAGAAGGTCCTAAACAAGTGTATACAACATATTAGGAAAGATCCCTAATAGAAAAGATACCAAAACATCCAACACGGACCAATTCGGAGTTCTTGTACTCATTGGTCAAGTGGATTGGTCGACTGGTCCGATCGACCAATCAATCGACCAATGCGAGACGATAGCCTAAAAAAAACAGAGTTTTAAGATATGAAATCCGAATTTGGTGGTTCAAAAGGGTACTAATCAAGGGGTAAACTACATCAGTAGTATTCTAACATATAGGGGACCTCAAAACACTAATCCAATCAAGCCATCAAGATCCAAATTAGGAAACAAAAAGTTACCATAATTAGATCAACCATGGATCTTGATGAATTCGAAATAGAAATCAAAGACAAGAACAATAGGAGGATGGATCATTGATTCAGGTAAAGGTATCATGAAAACATACTTAGATCTTCAAGGAATTAGGCTTAAAAGCATAAATCTAAATAAGGAAACAAAACCTACCATATATGTAACTACCATGATTCATGAAGAACACATAGTATGGTAGAAGAGAACAACTAGAGATTGATAGATCATGGATCATGAAAAGAAAACACAGCAATTAACTACTAACATGATCAATATAGAAGATCCAAGGAGATCAGAATTCAAATCAGAAGTTTAACAAAGATTAGATCATGGTTTGATCATGATTCCTTCAAAAGCTTGCAATGATCATGGTTAAGATCATTGTTCTAGCCTTTAATCCTTAGGATGATCATGAGAGACAAGTCTAGAGATGTTTGCAACAGAGAATGCAGCATCTCCTCTACTGTCTCAACTCAAAAAAGAAAGAAAATAAGAGATAGAGGAGAAGAAGAGAGTGTAGACATACCTTTTGATGAAAAGAAAGAGTTTCGACGAAGTTCCGTCAAGAAAATCACCAAGGATGCAAGGGAGATGACTTGCAGAGGTCTTTGGTTCGTTCCAAAGAGTTTGGAGGCAGCAAATACGGAGTAGACTCGAGATTGGACTTAAATAGAGCAAGAAAAACCTAATTGCCAAAGACAGCACTCATTGGTCGAGTGGATTGGTCGACTGGTCCAAAGAGACCAATCGGTCGACCAATCTTGACAAACAATTCCAAAACAGGGAATTGAAGACCCAGATCAAATCCAATCCTAAAGGGGTTTTGCACACATGTCAAGTGACTTACCTAATAGGTAGAAATGCCTTCAAACCAAGATAGAGAGCACTCCAAGTCCATCAACTAATCCGATCTTCATCAAGATTCAGTTTCCATAAATAGAACTTCATCATCAACTCTCATGGATTCAAAGCCAGACACCAAGTCCTCCACTGGGATGGCCCAAAGCTGACTTCTTACTTTACTTCGGGTCATCGGACCTACAAATAACAAGGTTTCCGGGTCAAGGTTAGGGCTGGGTTTTACACTTGTTGATTGAACTATAGGAGAAAGCCCAAGTGAATTTGAGTTGATCTGACCTTCCATTTACCTGATCCAAGTTACTGTTCTTGCTTGGTAGACTGCGCTAATCGACCAGCCAGTCAACCAGCAGATTATTAAATGCAAAAATTGCATTCTTCTTGATTATTTTATGCCTACATAAGGGCACCTCGTAGTTAGAACCCTATTATTTCTTTTAGCCTCTTGAGAATGTGGAGAGAGCCTCCCAAGACATCTTCTTGGTAGTTGTGAAGCATTCCTTCAAGAATCAGTGTCTCTCTACTCAAATCTCTTCTCTAAGGTATGTATTCTCTCATTCTCTCTCTATTCTACTCTCACCCTTCTCTTTCTTGCTGTTGAGACCATGAAGATGGTGCTGCAACCTTGTAACCACCTCTTCATGTGTTTCCCCCTTTCCATTTGCATAAGCCCCTTTCAATCTAGCTATGCTATGCTCCCATTTTGATTCTTAACCTTGCATTTCCATGATTCTCTTCATAGCAACTTGATTTCTTATCCTAAACTGATTTGTATAGTGTGCTATGATTCTCATCTGTTGCTTATCATTCCCTTAGCTGATTCCCTAATGTTCCTTGCAATTGCAATCGATTTCATTATAGAACATGATGTTTAGCATATAGATGTTAGGGTTTCAAATTGGGGATTCTTAATTAGACCATTGATTGATGATAATTCTTTGCTAGATAGTCTTCATTTACTGTTCTGAACATTCCCTCCAAATTTCAGAGTGATCTGAGCTCCGGAAGATAGGTTTCGAATAAAAAATCACTATTCAGCCCCGACACTATTCACTTGGTCGAATGAGTTAGTCAACCAAGCCACTCGACCAGCTGAACACAGAATTGATGATTTTTCTCAATTTGATCCTTTTGACATTCGATTTGCTTGATTCTTCTTCTGATATTGCACATATGATTGTCTAGGGTGCAAGTACTGAACTTGGGACTATTCTAATTGATCTTTGGATTTTCTTCATCTCGATTCAAGGTAAGGACGGTTATTATCATAATTACACAGATTATGTGAATCTTGCTGCTATGTTGGAAACTTAGTAGATTTACATTCTTTGTTATAGTCTTGACATCATATGACTGCTGTATGTACTTCAAGACAGTAGTACCATGTTATATATCATTTTGGTTATCATGATTAGTTATTCTTGTTAATTACATAAGTGATTGACCATGCTATATTATCTTTCTTTTCATATAATGAAATACCATTTATGTATGATATGATGGAATTGAGAATGTGATTGGATAAGTATGATTCGGGATTGGGGAATGTCCTTTCGACATTTCTGTCCTTGGACATTGGAGGGAATAGTATGGGATGTTTCCGATGATGCCCATTGACGCTTTCCCGTATTATTGGATGTCATATATAAGACTTGTCTAGTGGTGTTGGTTAGGATGTCCTTGTTGTATCAGACCCGACTCGGAAGGGTATTGAGACCGAACGACCCGTGGTAGTAATGTGGATTTGTGAGCGCTCAAGACCAGTAACCAACCCATGAGAGGACATAGATCGCATTACGGATACTCGTTGAGGCCATTTATTGGTAGGGTTGCAAATAGCCAGACTTGGGCTCATGGGCGCTCAAGACTGGTAACCAACCCATGAGAGGACGTGAGAGCTTCCTGTCTATTATTTTTGGATGACCAATAGGGTTGATGAGTCCGTAGTCAGGGACTATGCCTACTCTAGTGTGAAGGATACCGGAAAGGATCTCCAGGGGTGAGGAATGGAAGTATCTAGATCTGACTTGATACGACTGAGTAGATGAGTTGCATTGGGCTAGGCTTTACAGTGACATGCGCCAATACTTACACCAAATGGTAATGTGAGAGAGTGGTGACTTAAACCCCAGCCATGGATTGTCCCGAGGGATGCAGAACCCATTGCCTACCGGAGCCGAGTGACCGGACCTACCCAAGAAAAGTATGGTGCTATGACTTAAAGCATGTCTACCATAGAGACTAGCATTTATAGAGTTAGAATCATATTTGCATCATTTGTTTCATATCATCTTGCATCATGTTATGTTTTGGATCGTGTGAATTATGTATTATGGAATAACTTGCCTTGCTGAGTTCTTTTGAACTCACTCCTTTTGTGCAATGTTTTGTTAGACTATCCTACAGGTGTCGAAGAACTTGATGGCCCCCACTATGAGGAGACCCCTAATGAAGCATACTACCCTCCAGTGGCTGGCTACTACGAAGATTACCCTGAAGATCCAAGATGATTATGCTATGTTCCAGGATTAGCTCTACCTAGAGTGGGAGCGGCTGTGTCTTTTGTTTACACTTATGAGGACATTTTGTTAAAACTGAAGAAACCTTAGTTTAGATGTGTAACTATTTACTCTATCTTTTCAGACTTGGTTTGTAAACCCTTATGATACTCGAACTACTTTCCGCTGCAATTTAGGGAGTGATTTCTGCTCACTCTCTATACTCTGATTATATTTTTGCATGGATATCTTTTACTCCCGTACTCTGATTATATTATCTCTTTTAATCTTGTCTTAATCTCATTGTTTATATGGCATTACATTGATTATATTATTCATGATTGTGTTATCGTGTATATGGGAGGCATGGTTCCTCGATATTTGATCTTCGGGGCTGTGGATCAACTTCCAACATGTCAAACATACTTGATTTCAACTGCACATGCCATTAAAATCCAAACAATGCATCAAAATCAATATTTTCCAAAACTGCCAAAACAACAAAATCTGCCCTGCTTGAAAAATAGCCTTAAAGGGACCACTTTCTCTATTTCAATCCCATTTCAAACGCTTCCAACTTAAAATTTGGCTAAGGGGAAAAAAGGTTATCTAGGGCTCCTAAGGTTCCAAGATTCTCAAGAGGCTTCAACGACAACTTACAACCTTCATTGATCAACAACACAAAGTAAGACCTTCTCTTTCTTCTCTTTTCTTTCAAACTTCATTTACCATTGATATGTTTTTCTTCAAAACTGAGAAATACTTGAAGCTAAAGGTTAGAATAGTGCCTAGGGATGTTTAGAAACATGTTCCCATTATTTTCCAATCAAAACCAAGCTTCAACCAAAAAGATTTCCCACACTTTGGTTCAAAAACACTATTCATTTTACCAAATCCCAACTTTACAAACGCTTGTACCATTTTCAAACCGAATTGAATTTTAACACCAAACCAATTCCCACAAGACTGATTTACTATGGGGAAGATGCTCTCACTCTCCATTTGGTCAAAATCCAACTTTCCAAAAATCAAAACACCTTGTCCATAAGAGGATTCCTTCTTCCAAAGTTGCTGAATTTTCATGTCCATAAAGCAAAATTGATGGGTTTTCTTCAAACAAATCCTCCCAGCATGTTTATCCAAGTCTTATGAACACACTAGAATGTTCAAATCAAAATTTTGAAAAAATCGAAATTTTTCGAAATTTTTTTACGAAAATGCCCTTCTTGCAGAATTTTTCAAAACTCCAGGGGTTTCGATGGATCTTCTCCAAACAAACCTTTAGCATGTTAAACCAATTCTTATACACATGCTAACATGTCTAAATCGCAGTTTCCATCGAAAACAAACTTTTCCAAAAATTTACCAAAATGCCCCTCTTCACCAAATATTGCATTGCTTAACTTCCTTTACTCATGCAATGCGAAACTCAACTTGACTCTTCAAAGTCCCATCAAACCACCACGAAGAAAACACTTAAGGATTAGGGGAGGCAGAGATGAGGATCAGAGTACTATTCCTATGCTATAAGCAGAAATAATACAAGGATAAGGAGGCAACAATCCAAACTTTAGGTGAGGTTCAAGATTAGGATGAAGATGATGATGAGGAGAATTAGGAAGTTCAGTTAGACGAGGGGGGAACTATTCTAGCTCGACAGTTTTGAGGATAGAGGCACACAAATATACTATAGAAGACCGATTGACACGACTAAGATGAAAGTCTCGGGCTAGGAGAGGTCAGCTCTATTCTCAGGAACAATTTCCTAAACAAATAGCACTAGAATTGTCATCGAGTCTACGGTTGGAGGCAGAGCGATCAGTTTCACACCAGGGACATCATAGGGGCTTCGCGACGTAGCTAGGTCAAAGGATGAGGGTGACATTGTCAAGGCTGATGACACAGAGGATGAGGATGCCGACAACAGTGATGATGATGATGGGGATGAGCATGGAGACAATGATGATCATGATGGGGTTCCAGTTCAGGATGAGGATGTTATTGATGATCAGGGAGGTGAGGATCAGGATCAAGGTGAGATTCTGAGACACAAGGAGATTCCTATACCATGCTTCCGTGAGATTGGAGGTCCATCACATACGACTTCTGGGGTTCCAGGTGTGGCTTCTCATCAGTGATTTCTTCCACACTTAAGAGGATAAAGGCTCAACAGGAGAGGATAGAGTCCTATATGTATACCTTGGGAGAGAAATTTGCACGATTGGAGAAGGAGCTCAGATCTAGGAGGGACCAGACAGATCAGGTGAGATTCTGAGACACGAGGAGATTCCTATACCACGCTTCCGTGAGATTGGAGGTCCATCACATACGACTTCTGGGGTTCCAAGTGTGGCTTCTCATCAGTCATTGATTTCTTCCACACTTAAGAGGATAAGGCTCAACAGGAGAGGATAGAGTCCTATATGTATACCTTGGGAGAGAAATTTGCACGATTGGAGAAGGAGTTCAGATCTAGGAGGTACCAGACAGATCACCGAAGTCGATCACCTAGATAGATAGTACTAGGAGTTTCCTTTTATGCTTTCTTAGATACATTTCCTTTCAGACTTGTAAAAATCTCTTATGTGATTAATGAAATTTAGTTTGTTTCACTTATGTTATTGTACATTATGCGTCACTTTTGTTGCATTAGTATTTGTTAATGTTTAGTTATGACTAATAACTCATAACGACTACTCAAGACCATTACTCCCAACGACAACTCTTGACTCAGACTCATATGACAACACATGACTACAACATGACTCAGACTCATATGACAACTCATGACGACAACTGTAAAATCCAGCTTTTACCTAACCTTGGCCCGACCCGGAAATTGTTGTGTTTGTAGGTCTGAAGACACGAAGTGGTGGTAGAAGGGACTTGTGGACCCTACTAGTTGATGACGTGGTGTCGGAACTCCATTCTATGGACATTGATGATGTTTCTCCTTCCTTCAACACATTATCAGTGTTAAGTTAGAATCTGCGCACTGATGAAGAGTGAGACAATTGAGATATCAAACGAACTCCTGTGACAATCCGAAGGTATTCCCCGAAACTAGACTTCTTGAGTGAACTATAAGAGAAAACCCCATGCAATTTGACCTTGTATAGCCCTCCAAGTCCACACCTAAAGTTGCTGAACTATTCTGAAAAATTCTGCTAAAACATGTTTGGGTCGATACCATCGACCCAATGTATCAACCAACACATGCTGAATCCAGATTTAAAGATTCTGTGGAATATTCCCTACTCTATTTATTCCATCCTCATGTTTTGAACCCTATTCTAATCATTGAGGCACCTGAGAACGTGGATGAGACTCCCAAGAACTCCTCCTTGGTAATGGTGAAGCATCTTCCCCACTAATCATTGCCAACTACCCACTTCCACTCTCTTGCTCTACTCTCAAGGTATGACTCTCTCTCCTAGTCGCTTTCTCCCTCATTTTTACTGTTGGGACCATGGCCAAGGTGCTGCAACCTTGCAAACACCTTGCCATGAGTCTTCTTTACGTCATACATTGATGTTTTCCCCAATCTTGCTATGATTTACTTACCTCTTGATCATTAACTATGCATTTCCATGATTTGTTGCTTACCAACTTACTTTATTTACCAAAACTAAGATGAAGCCTATGATTAACCTAATCTATACCTTGCATATGATTTCAATATTGCTTCTAAGTTATTCCCTACCTAACCCACTATGTTTTCCCCCAACTTGCATTAAGAAATAGCCAATGCCATGATTAACAACTGTTGAACTTGATATGCCAATTTGGGGATTTCTAATTTGACCATTGGATGATGTTAATTCTTTGATAATTAGTGTTATGATTAGATCTGTTGTTAATAGATCCGTTCGTGGTAGGATAATGGATAACTGCACGATCGTAGCGTGGCTGTTATCTGAATAAACACGATCCTTTTCTCCCGCAATTGTTGTTAATTGTCTGCTTGACGATTCGTCCACTCCGAGTATCACGGATTCGGGTGTGCTTGTTGACTGAGCAGTTTACTTCATCAGCAAGTTACCAAGTAAACCCGGCCCGCGTGGATGTGGGTCGGTTCACTTCTTCCTGATTGGAGTCGAGGATCGAACCATGGGCGGACCCGGTTCGATTGTGATTTCTCCCGTATCAGCTTCTATCATGTCTTTTTATATATCTTGCATGCAATGAGGTCATTGCATAATTTAAGTGTGTGTGTGGGGGGGGGGGTGTCAACTCGAGTAAGACTTGTTGATAGTTGGTAGAGCATTGTCACAAAGATAAAAAGTGCCCAATTTTTTCTGGCTTTGGTAAGATAAATGTTTTAATTCCTTGCTTAGATACAAATGAGAGTTTAAGTGTTTTAGAAATCCCATATGATGTAATGAACACCCTCTTGAGAGAATAGTAATGGGTTTTACATTTTGAGATTGAGGTTGAATCAAAAAATAGGAACTCCAGGTAGTCCAAAAGGTTTGACCATCTAGTTATCTTGTATTGCCTTGTGCTTATGGTGACAAGTTGAGACCGATTTTAGACTATTTAAATGTGAAGTGAATTGAAGTATAATGTGAAAAAAGAAGAAGAAGAAGAAGAATCTGCTGAAGTTTAAAGTTTAGACCTCCTTCTTAGTAACGGGGTCTTGGTGTCACCAACATTGTGCCTCGCGTCAAACAGTTGGGGTGTCTTTGGTCCAATCTTGGCCTGTAGCCTAGTTGGTTTGAGTAAGTAAGTTCGAGGGGTATTCTACACCTAGTCCCTTAAGGCCATCTAGCTTGAGAGCGGCTAACCCAACACTCGTTACATAGGCCATCTAGAAAGCTTAAGAGGCAAGACATTGCACGGACTAGAACTGTGAGCATTAAAGAAAGAAGTAAATTAATGTGCTTATAAAGGTGAAATGTCTAAGAAGGTCAATATTGCTTAGATCTTGAGTTCTTGGTATTATTTGGTACCTAGTTTACTCTTATCTTCAGTCTACCAGTTCACCCTCAGAGGGTGAACTGGTAGACTGAAGATAAGAGGAGATTTCTCGATTGAATTGTTTGCCTAGAGCTAGACTCAAGAGAGGGTGTAAAGAGCTTAAGTGTGGGGGTGCCTATATTCCCTTCAATCTTTAATGGAGCGTCTTTGTCTTGGAATCTGTCTTTTTACTCTTACTATTGCCAGAGCAGTTAGAAGAGCAGTTAAGAATTTTATGTGTATATTCTCTGCAAACACTCACGAGACACAACTCGTCCACTAGGGTAACCTAGGGGTTTAAAGGCTTGTTGCACGTGCTAAGTGCAACCGTGATTCCTACGAAAGTGAGTTAGGTTTTTCTTTCTTTATTTCTCGTGTTGCATTTATTGTTTTGTTTTGCTCAAGGACTAGCAAACACTCAAGTGTGGGGGTATTTGATAAGCATGCATTTACCATTATTTATTTGATTTAATTTCCCATACTTATTTAATTGAAGAGAGCTAATTGAGTATTTTTGTGTATTTTTCAGGAATAAGGTGATTTTGGATATAATATGGAGTAAAGTTGACAAATATATTAGATATTGGTGGATTTTAAATCATGGCATTCAATTTTGCTGCCCAAGAAATCATGAAAGTGAGATCTTAGCCAAATTGGAAACAGGTGGAGGTCTAAAGAACAAAATTGGTAATAAATCTGAAAATCGGGTAAACAGACCTACCTTCAGTATTTTGGGCATATATCTCTCGTATGATCTTGGATTGTAGTAATTCAAGATTCTATGGAACAATATTGAAAATATCTACAACTTTTCAGTTTTGAGTTTTTCCAAAATCCTAAAGAATAAAGGTCAAATCGACGGGTAAAGAGAGGGGATTCATTGTGTGCGGGAGACATAAAAGAGAAGCCAGCCACAGAGAAGGGAGGAAGACAGTGAATGCGGCTCTCATCTCTCTCATTGCTGAAGAAGAAGATCACATCTCTCTCTCTCTCTCTCTCCCTATGTTTCATCTTTATTTTTCTTATGAACTTTGTGATAATGAGTAGCTAGTTCCTTTTCTTTGGGATGTAGATGAACCATGCTTATTTCATTAATTTGATTGTTCTATCTCTTCTAGTTGATTGTGTTCGAGTCTGGCCAAAGATGTTCTATAGCTCAGCAAACTAAGCGTGCCAAGTTTCTACGAAGGACGATAGTCTTGCAAAGATAGGGCATATCTAGGAAGACCATCCCTAATTTGCTTTGAAGTGTAGAATTATATCGGTTAGGGAAAAACATTGGGGATTTGAAATCCCAAAGATCTTCATGTATTCATAGTTAACGTTTTTGCATTAACTTGTAGATTTAGTTTAAATTTAATTTTGTTGAATTCAATCTTAGTGACTTAGCCTTTTAGTTCCCCATAGTTCGACCGCTTACTTTCTGCTTGCTAGATTAGTATAGGATTTTATTTTTGATTGGTTAGCGACACGATCAGTGATTTCCTTTAATCACACAATGCTTCACTCTATAATTGTGGCAGTTTCCATATCTTGCATGATTGCCAACTCCTGCTAGTGATAGCAACCGTTTATAAATTGGTTATCTATCCCGAACTTCGTGGGATTGTGGTTGTCTTCAGAACTGCAAGGTTCCTTCTTTATCATGCTAGTGACTTGACAGGTAGTTCAAACCCGACCATGGTCGAACCGCTCTCAACCGGAGCCAAAGATCAAAATGAGGATATACCCGGTTCGACAATAATCTTCCCGTATAATGAGCCCCCTAGACCATGCATTTGGGAAAACCAAGGGCTTGGTTTGGTTTCAGCCGAACATGGATTATCCAAGTGGAGAATCCAAATGGTCAGACATTCTCCTGGATGTCAAGTCGCATTAATTACTCGGTGTTGCTGTTTTTCTTGGGCCGCCCAAACTTCTTGTATTTTATGCGAAAGACGACACACATCCATCCCAACTGCGATCATCATTGCTTCCAAGTTCGAAACGACAACATTTTTCAAATGTTAGGTTTGATTTGATCCTATTTTGGGATCTCTCGAAACGTCTTCCGATCTCGATCGTTGAATTAAACGCATCTTGACCATACACGAATTTGCTTCTTTGCCTATTTAAAATCCTTCACATTTCATTTTCAAACTCATCTCCTAATTTGCAATTTTATCTGCGAACTTTGTCATCCCCTCTTCAGCGCTTTGCAAGTTCTTCGTTCTTCAAGCTTTCTTTTTCTCTGGTGATTCTGAACAAGTAAGTTCATTGACTCTCCTCTGCATTTCTTACTTGTTTTTCTTTAGTTTCCCCCTTGGGATTCAAACTTCTTTTCTTTTAACTCAATAAAAAGAAAGAAAACTCTCCTCTTGAAATGGGTAGTGGTAAGACCTCCGATGAGGGTTCTTCCGGGCAAAATGCCGGTCAGGGTGATTCCGGTGATGAAGCTACTGCCTTTGCCTCCATCGAGTTGTCTGGAGATAGAGGTGATAGAATTACCGATTGTTGGCTCGACTCAATGAGCCAAAAGCGAAAACCTAAAGGACCAACCCTACCTTTTTATTCTCAAACACCGAAATCTTCGAAACCTGCTACCAAGGCCTCCCAACTGTCCAAGAGATCTGCACAAGGCCCCAGTTACTTTGTCTCTCACTATACTGATGCTGAACTGGAATCTGCTGCTGACTATTACTCCTTTCTCCCGTCTTATTACCTTCAGGTTCCTAACCCTAGTGAGAGAGCCAATTTTGATCCACCCGATGAATTCTCGCTTTACTTGGACACTTTGCTTTAGCAGTGGTTCATGAAGGGATTTGTGGATTGCATATGGGTGGTCGGGCATTGGCACACAAAATTATGAGATACTGGCCAAAGGTTCAAGAAGATGCGATGGAGTATGTTCGCTGCTACAACAACTACCAAATTCATTCAACGGTGTCCAAGAAACCTGCAGCAATCCTGACATCAATTCTGGTTCCAATCCCATTTTCTATGTGGGGAATTGACATTACGAGAAAAATCACCAAGGCATCAGGAGGTTGGGAGTACCTGATTGTGGCGATCGACTATTTCACCAAGTGGGTGGAAGCAAACCCATTGGCATCGATCACCAAGAAAAGAGTAGAAAAGTTTGCGTTGGAGTCAATTATTCACATGTTCGGAATCCAAAATATCCTTGTCACCGATCACATGACGCAATTTGACAACCCCCAATTTGAACGATGTTGCAACACATACCTGATCGAGCATCGGATGTCATCAGTAGCATATCCTCAGAGCAATGGCCAAGTGGAGGTAACAAAACAAACCTTATTAGATGGAATAAAGAAGAGACTTGAATCCGATAAAGCTTTATGGGTTGAGGAATTGCCGATGTCCTTTGGGCTTACTAAACTACAGCTCGAATGGCCAGCGGAGAGAGTCACATCCACCTAGCCGGTACCCTACTTGGCATACCCGGGTATCTGATCCACAGTCCTAAGGATCAAGTATTGAGCAACCATGCCTCCCACATATGCGATAACACAATCATGAACAATAATAATCAAGGTCAAAGCATTTAATAAATGAAATCATGAATAAGATAAGAACAAGATAATTAGAGTGCGGAATAAAAGATACCAATATATACATATAATTCAAAAAGAGAGAGAGCAAGCGGAAATCACTCCCTCGGTAACAGCAGAATGTAGATCAGTTAAAGTTAAG
This sequence comes from Hakea prostrata, assembly GCF_041222555.1. Lineage (NCBI taxonomy): Eukaryota > Viridiplantae > Streptophyta > Magnoliopsida > Proteales > Proteaceae > Hakea > Hakea prostrata. The sequence goes on along the minus strand of NC_142602.1, from coordinate 41,816,184 downwards.
ATTACAAATCCAAGTTTCAAAGAGATAATAGTATAAAAGTCTAAACTAAGGTGTCCTCTGTCTTATACAAAATGTCTTCATAGGTATTGTTGCTGCACAATCCTGTTCGTCCCTTCAGTCGGTTAAACCTGCACAGATGAGCTCGACCGTGGAGGTCGAGTTTTCACCTCCGACGATCTAGTTAGAAATCCGACTAAGGAAGGCAAGAAAGTAATGAACAATAATAATATGAATAGTGATAATTCTATTCAGCGTACCTTTCTCTTGTGCTCCTTTACCTTTTTATAGATTTTCTATGTACGAGTTTGAATGAGACTCAAACCCTAGGTAGGTTGTGATCAGGATCTTAGTCCTTGAGCCCTACTTGAACATGAGTAGTAGAGTCCTGGTTGAATACTATTTCTTTGGCCAGAATCTTATTCAGATTTACCTTATTATTCAACTTTGTATTTATCCAACCGACCTTGACTTGGTCGGTCTAACTTGGTCCGAGCTGGTCGGACTAAGTTTAAACCGAACTGGTCTAGTCGTTCTGGTCGAACTGGGTTTAAACCGAACTAATTTTGGTTTATTTATTCTTTCCTTATCATAAGCCCCCCAGTCTCTGGAGTCCGAGCTTTTATCTTGCTCGGGCTTTAGATATTTGGTGACCGAACACTTCCATACTTCCGACCTCTGTTACTTGTGTGTAGTCACAGCCTGGCGTTGGAGGTTTCATGGCTGACGTCATCTGACAGGGGCTGCGCCGTAAAATGTGAAACGACTGCGCACGCTCTTCTGCACGTATTCTCTGTAATGACACGTGGCCTGGAAATGATGACCCTTCATAATGACCTTTTGGGATTTTTAAGTCTGAGAAGACAAATCGTTCTGGTTATAGATTGACAGCGTTGGATTGGAATCTTCCTGAAGAGTCTTTATTCGTGGTCGTTGGTTATGGAAAGTGTTTAAAGTCAGTAGATTAGAAACTTTTTGTATTCCTCCCTTTTCATCCGTTAGATCTGGATTTGTTTGGGAGTATATAGGTTTGAGCTTCCTTTTTTCTTTCACTTTTACTGTTTTCCTTGTTGCACCTGTGGAGAAGACGGAAGTTGCAGTTTCTCTGAAGTGCCCTTTTTTCGACCTTCGTAGGAGTTCTTCCTTCTATTCTTGCCACAAGTAAGTTCGTCTGCCTTTTCTGGTTATTTCTATCTACTTTATTCTTCATTTAGGGTTGTATTCTGAGCGTGCTTTTCCCTTTCTGTTCTTTTTATTTTCCTTGAACTTTGCTTGTCAGTTCTTTCATTTCTGCAATTCTAGCCTTAGTATAGATTCCTTGTCTGTGATGGGTGTTAAGAAGAAAGCTTCTAGGCCCTCTAGATCTTCCCCTATCCCCCCTCTTCTCGGAGCTCTTATGTTCGTTCTGGGAATAGTGGAGCTACTTCTTCTGGGTATAGTGACACAGAGAGTGACACTGAACTTGATCCGACCTTGTCTCCTGGTACTCGTCCCAACCTACTTAGTGATGCTGAACTAACTTCATTAAGCATTCGTAGTCGGTTCAGTACGAACAGGACACGTTGGTTGCTTAAGCTTTCTTCTTCAGCCTTAGCTCTTGAGAGAAGTCGTCCTAGGACCTCCGAACACATAGATTTTGACCCCAGTACTTCGGGTCTCAGTTTTTATCCGTCCGAGCTCACCGAGGATGATTTGAAAGACATCCGAGCTCGGTGCTCCATTCCTGATAGCTTCATACTGAGGGTTCCTTCTTTCCATGATCGGGCTCACCGACCTTCTCCTGGTGAGTTTGCAGTTTATGAGGATGCCTTTGTTAGTGGTTTCAGACTTCCTGTGCACCCAATTTTTTCTGATATGCTCAATCATTTTGGGATTTGTCCAGGGATGTTGGCGCCAAATAGTTGGCGCAACATAATTTGTTTTTGGGGATTCTGTAAGCAGTCTAAGGTCGATGTCATTCCGACCTTACCTCTATTCCTTCAAATTTTCATGTATAAAAAACAAGAACAAAGTCGTTGGTTCTATCTCTCCAAACGAACTTCTCTGCAAACTGGGTGGGAGGGTAATTTTGTAGGATCAGGTACTCTTCCAACCAATACCAAGGGTTGGAGGTCTCGTTACTTCTTTGTTCGGTCTGCCTCTTTCCCCAGCTTTCCGACCTCTTGGCCCAAATACCCTAAGGAGGATTCAAATGCCATTCCGCCTTTATCTCATTCCGAACAGGAAGCAAGGGATCGAATTCGGATGATCCCCACTGAAGATCGGAACTTGCTTGCTATGAATGGATATTGTCCGGAATATCCACATATCCTTCATTACTGGGGGTTCTTGACTGGTAAGAAGAGTTTTTCTCTTTTTGTCTATTTGTTTCTTTATCATTTTTGTTCCAAGTTAACTTACTCGGAAAATGATGCAGTGATGCTCGGAGAGGATGACTTTGACGAGGTTGCTGCTACTATGCAGCAAGTGGAGGTGAAATATCCGACCAAATCGGATAAAGCTTCAACTGGTCCTGCCTCTTCCCCCAAGGGAAAGGCAGTCAGGGTCCGAAAGGAGAAACCTGGGGACCTGCCTCCCCGGCCTTCGAAGAAAGCGTCCAGCTCGGAGAAGACTTCGGATTCTGAGCTTCCTCCCCCTTTGGGAGATGAGGTGTCTTTAAAAGACACTCCCAAGTCGGAGGCTGGAGCTTCACAGCCATCCAATATTCTCCGACCTGATTGGTCCTTGGATTCTAGCTCCTCGGTATTTGAGGGAACTTCCTCTGTCATTTCCCGAGTTGCTAACGAGTGGATGTTCGGAGTGCTTCTCCCTGCCGATATGGCTTATCTGAAGAGTTTTGGTCGTCTCAAAGCTCATGCCATTACTGTTAGGTAAGTGATCTTCCTGCCCCTTTTTGAAATTTTTGTCCCTTTGGTAATTGTATCTTTAACCAGTTTTCTCTTGGTTTATAGGATGGCTTGCGCTATGGCTCAATCCGTGGGTCAGAGTATTCATTCAGCTCGGGAGGATTATTTTGCGTTGCAGAAATCCGAGCAACGTATTAAGGAACTGGAAAAAGAGGCATCATCTTTGAAGACGAGCAAGGATTTTTTGATTGCTCGGGAGGCCGACCTTCTCAGCGAGGTTGCTGCTCTGAAAGGGAGAAATGAGGCTATGGAACTTGAAAGAACTTCTCTTCAAACTAGCCTGGAAGAAACCCAAGGCTCCTTAGTCGGGAAAGATGCTGAGATTTCTAGCCTCCGAGCTAAGTTGGAGAGCTCGGATCACCAAGTGGCGAAGCTGATGAAAGCAGTTGAGGAGAAAACTCCTTATGTTTTTGAAGATATCCCCAACGAGCTTCGCTTTGAGGTGATCAAGAGGTGGGTTAGGACGTCTAGCTGCAAGAAGTTTATGGCCAAAGTAGCTGCGCCCGGGTATATTTATGCTCGGCGTCATGCCTACCAGGGTATCATAGCAGCTTTCAAAGACTTGGATTTGGAACGATTTCAAGAGCTGATCGATCCTGGAATCTTTGACGACCTTAAGATCCCCCGTCCTTCATGGTGTGCTTCCCGAGCAAGGTTTCCTTAGCCGCAACCGGTTGAAGTGGCTGAGTTTTTGGATTCCAACTGGGATCCCTTGCCGGAGGTTGGTAGCTCGGGAACCTCTACGTCAAAGAAAGTGTCTGGTCTGAAGAAGCCAGATAGTAAATCTTAGTCTTTCTGTAAACTTGATTTATTATCGTCCTTGAGCTTTTTTGAAAGAATGTGTATGGATATTTTTTTGGTATGGAATGAAATTTTATTTTAATCTCCAAAGATGTTTTTGGTCAATCGTTATTCCTTTCTTTCTGTAAACTTGATTTATTATCTTCTTGTGCTCGGGGAACTTTTACTTATCGACCTTAGTAGGTCGGTCGCCTAAATATCTTAGGAATTTCGTGCCTTAGTTGCTTAGGGCCCTTTGTGCCTAAGTGATTTAGGGCTTCTGTGCCTAAGTGATTTAGGGCTTTTTGTGTTCCGACCTTAGTAGGTCGGTGGCCTAAGTGACTTAGGGCTTTTTGGTGCCTAAGTGACTTAGGGCTTTATGTGTTCCGACCTTAGTAGGTCGGTGGCCTAAGTGACTTGGGGCTTTTTGTGCCTAAGTTGACTTAGGGCTTTTTGTGCCTAAGTTGCTTAGGGCTTTTGGTGCCTAAGTGGCTTAGGGCTTTTTGTGCCTAAGTTGCTTAGGGCTTTTGGTGCCTAAGTGACTTAGGGCTTTTTGTGTTCCGACCTTAGTAGGTCGGTGGCCTAAGTGACTTAGGGCTTTTTGTGCCTAAGTTGCTTAGGGCTTTTTGTGCCTAAGTTGCTTAGGGCTTTTGGTGCCTAAGTGACTTAGGGCTTTTGGTGCCTAAGTGACTTAGGGCTTTTGGTGCCTAAGTGACTTAGGGCTTTTGGTGCCTAAGTGACTTAGGGCTTTTTGTGTTCCAACCTTAGTAGGTCGGTGGCCTAAGTGACTTAGGGCTTTTTGTGCCTAAGTTGCTTAGGGCTTTTTGTGCCTAAGTTGTTTAGGGCTTTTTGTGTTCCGACCTTAGTAGGTCGGTGGCCTAAGTGACTTAGGGCTTTTCGACCTTAGTAGGTCGGTTGATGAGTTTTTGTTAATACTCCCATGATCATCTTAGCTAAGTATTATAGCTTGAGCTGTAATGATATGTAGAAATTTCAAAAACTTTATTCAAAAATTTCAAAACGTCTGAATCACAAACTATTGTGGGTATCTGAACAATTTAATGACAAAAACTGAAAGAAAAATCCAAAATTTGTTGAGGATTTTATACTATTGATAGTATTTCCTCAAGTTGTTCGAATTCCAGGTCCGAGGTATGAGTTGGCCGGTCTCTGGATCGTGCAGCTTGTATGCTCCTGGGGCAACTTGTTGTACTACGATGTACGGTCCTTCCCAGTTAGGAGCAAGCTTTCCTTGATTTGTAGGATCAGAGGCAGATGATTTGCGGAGGACCAGATCTCCAGGAAGATATGTCGCATTTTGACCCTTGCATTGTAATGTGTTGCAATACGTCTATGGTATTCCTCCAATCGATATTGTGCTTTATCTCTGATTTCCTCAATGAAGTCTATGTTGGCCGTCATTCCTTCGATGTTAGCTTCTTCATTGAATTCTTCTTCTCTGATAGATCCGACCTTAACCTCTACGGGAATCCGAGCTTCGACTCCATAAGCTAGTCGGAATGGAGATTCGCCGGTGGTCGTCCTGGCAGTAGTTCGGTAAGACCACAGAACTTTAGGTAGCTCCTCTACCCATCTGCCTTTAGACTGGTCCAATCTTTTCTTTAATCCTTCCAACATTGATCTATTAGTCACTTCCACTTGACCATTGCTCTGTGGATATGCTACAGAAGACCAACGGTACTCTATGCCTTGCTCTTTACAGAATCATTTGAATTCATCATTTTCGAACTGTTTACCGTGGTCGGTGACTATGATTTTTGGGATACCATACCGATGCATGATATTATGCGTGACGAATTTTTTCATCTGATCGGTATTGATGGATGCCAGTGCTTCAGCCTCCACCCATTTAGTAAAGTAATCGACCGCCACCACCAAGTACTCTCTGCTTCCTGTGGCCTTTGGTAGTTTTCCTACCAGGTCTATCCCCCATCTAGCGAATGGAATCGGAGAGAGAGTTGATGTTAGAGGCATTGCGGGAGCATGAGGTATGTTGGCGTGTGCCTGGCACTTGTCACATTTGCGGACGTGAGCCTTCGAATCTTGTTGTAGTGTGGGCCAATAGTATCCTTGCCTTATTACCTTGTCTGCTAAGGCTCTGGCTCCTATATGACCTCCGCAGTTTCCTTCATGAATTTCTTTTAGGATGACAGATGCTTCTGGAGCCCCCACACATCGTAACAATGGTCGGGTGAGAGACTTTTTGTACAACTTGTCATTTCTGACAGTGTATCTAATTGCTCTCTGCTTTACAGTTCTAGCTTCTTTTGGATCTTCTGGTAGTAAATCACCTTCAAGATAATTGATTATTAGAGTCATCCAACCGTGCTCGGTTTGAATGTGCATCTGGTCGGTCAGATTGATGCTCGGAAACTGTAGCTCTTCCATATATACAACCGGGTCTGCTTCCATCTCATCCGTAGCCAACCTAGATAAGGCATCTGCCTGTTCATTTTCTGCTCTAGGGACTTGTTGGATTTGGATGTTTTTGAAGAATTGTCTGTATTGGTTGACCATGGTTAGATATTTAGTCATCTTTTTTCTTTTGCTTCATATAGCCCGTTCACTTGATTCACAATTAGTTGTGAGTCGCTTCTAACTTCAATATTCTGAATGTCGAGGGCTTTCGCTATGCGAAGACCGGCTATCAGTGCTTCATATTCTGCTTCATTGTTTGAGGCCTTGAATTGGAAGCGTAGGGCATACCGGATTTGGAATCCTCCTGGGATGATTATGAGCAATCCCGCTCCACTCCCCTGTGCGTTACTAGAACCATCCACTGAAAGTATCCATCTTCTGATGTTTTCGGGAGTGGCCTCTTCTTCTTGCTCATGCTTTGGTTCAGAAGTTTCAAGGATGAAATTAGCTAGGACCTGAGCTTTAATAGCTGCTCTTGGTCGGAACTCTATTTGATGCTCACTTAGCTCGACTGCCCATGATACCAGTCTTCCGGCCAAGTCTGGTCGGTGCAGTATTTTCTTCAAGGGAAAATTTGTCAATATTGCAATAGGATGTGACTGAAAATATGGTCTCAGTTTTCTGGCTGCTATGACCAAGGCCAAAGCTTGCTTGTCCACTTCTGGATATCTTGTTTCAGCATCAAGGAGCACATGGCTCACATAGTAAACCGGGTTTTGCTATTTTCCTTCATCTTGCACTAATACCGCACTAACAGTCATGGGTGAAGTTGCCAAGTAGACGATCAGTTCCTTTCCTGTGGTCGGTCGTAGAGCAGGGGTGGAGTAGTTAGCTTTTCTTTTAGGTGTTCGAAAGCTTGTTGACACTCCTCGCTCCATACTGGTACTCCCTTTTCGGATATGTTTTTTAAGGCTTGAAAGAAAGGTGAACATCTCTCTCCTGACCGGGCTATGAACCTGTTTAAGGCTGCTACCCGACCAGTGAGACTTTGTATTTCCTTGATGCTTTTTGGTGGTTTCATCTCTTGTATGGCTTTTATCTTCTCTGGATTAGCTTCTATTCCTCTTTGGGATACCATGAACCCCAGAAATTTTCCTGAAGATACTGCAAAAGCGCATTTTTCTGGGTTGAGCTTCATTTTGTATGCTCGGAGTACCTCAAAGACTTCTGCTAGGTCCTTTAGATGGTTGGATTGAGATGTGCTTTTTATTAGCATGTCATCAACGTATACCTCCATATTCTTGCCTATCTGTTGTTCGAAAATTTTGTTGACCGCTCGCTGGTAGGTTGCCCCAGCATTTTTCAGACCAAAGGGCATTACTTTGTAATAATAACTATCCCTGTCTGTCATGAATGCTGTGTGTTTCTGATCGTCTGGGTTCATCAAGATTTGGTTGTATCCTGAATAAGCGTCCATGAAACTGAGCATCTCATGCCCGGCTGTTGCATCGATAAGCAAGTCTATCCTTGGTAGAGGATAACAATCCTTTGGACAGGCTTTGTTGAGATCGGTATAGTCTGTGCACATTCTCCATTTTCCGGTTGCCTTTTTTACCATCACCACATTGGCCAACCAGGTTGGGTGGTCGATGGGTTTAATGAATCTGTTTTAACTTCTGAGCCTCTGTTCGGATTGCCTCATGCTTTTCTAAAGAAAAATTTCTTCTTTTTTGTATGACTGGAATTGCCTGAGGGTCAATATTTAACCTGTGCTCGGCTACTTTTCTGTCTATTCCGGGCATGTCTTCGGCTGACCATGCAAAGACGTCAGTATTTTTCTACAGAAAGCTGGTTAGGCTATTTTTGAATTCTTCTTCTTGTTCTGCTCCAATCATAGTTCCCTGATCTTCCCTTGCATTTAGCATAATCTTTTCCAATTTTTCTACTGGTTAGGCTCTTTGCATGTTTTCTTCATCACGATCATCTCTGACCTCAACTGCCATGGTAGAGCTTGTTTTTACTCGCTTTCTCATGTAATTGGCGTAGCTCTGCCTGCTACCTTTCTGGTCGGCGGAACATTCTCCTATTCCCTTTTTTGTTGGGAATTTCATCTTCATGTGTAAGGACGATACTACCGCCTCCAGGGTACAAAGGGTTGGTCGTCCCAGGATCATATTATAAGCTGACAAATCTCGGACGACCATGAAATTTGTTTGGATGACCCTGTCTCTGGGGTGTTCACCAATACGAAGATCTAATCTGATGGTGCCCTCTGCCCGGATCGAGGTTCCTGTGAAACCGTATAAGTGTGTCCCACAAGGGATCAACATCTTCTTGTCTAGCTGTAATTTATGGAAAGCTTCTAAGGACAAGATATCTGCTGATGACCCTGTATCTACTAGGACTCTATGAACAAGAGTTTGATGACAGAGTGACTTTGATGACAAGGGCATTGTCGTGGGGAGTTTTTACCCCCTGCTTATCTTTAGTTGAGAAGGTGATTGGTTCTGAAGTGATCTTCTCACCTGGTTTCTCAAGCTCAGCATTCCCCACATATCGTGCTTTTCTTTTGGCTTGTCTACTGGACTCCTCAGTTGGGCCACCGAACACAGTAAATATTGGTGGTCGTTTTTGATTGTTTCCTCCTTCTCGTGGTTGGGACTTGTTTTGGCGTCCTTCTCCGCTTGGAGATCTATGCCTCTTCCTACCCCCTTCTACTTGCTTTTGATCAGGTTGGGTAGGTTTGAGGTACTTCACAAGCCGACCTTGATCGATGATTCTGTCAATTTCCTCTTTCAGTTGTCGACAGTCATCTGTCCAGTGCCCGTGATCTTTGTGGAAATCGCAATATTTGCTTTTGTCCCGACTTCCTAGTCGAGAATGTAGCTTTTCGGGCTGCTGGAGAATTCCTCGATCTTTAATCTGCATCAGGATTTCCGATCTTCTCATAGTCGGTAATCTTTCCTATCCAGGTCGACCATCCCTAGTAGGGTCTATGGTCGACCTTCTGGCAGGTTGGTATTTTTCTTTATATGCTCTTGTCTCCATGGTCGGATGCTCCTTCTTTCGAGATTCAATTGTTTCTGATATCTCAGCTTGCTTGTGTCATCGTTCACGGAGATCGTTATATGTTTCTGGCATGTCATTCAAAAGTCTCTCAAGTAGGCCTTCATGGCTGAGCCCTTGGTACAAGGCGTGAAAGGCTATCTTTTCATCCAGATTTTCAATCTGCATGGTCAGTTTATTGAATCTCTCAAGGAAATCTCTAATGGACTCCGTTCGCCCTTGCTTTACAGCAAACAAGGTATCTTCTCTCTTTTTGGTTTCTACTCCGCTTTGGAAACGCAATAAGAAAGTCCGACCTAGATGTTCGAAACTTTTTATTGTGCCCCGAGGCAGAGCTTGGTACCAATCTAAAGCAGCTCCGGTCAATGATGCTGGGAAACTACGGCACATGGCTGCTTCATTGTGTCTTTGAGTAGACATGACAGACTTATAATGGGTGATGTGGTGTTTAGGACACTTCGATCCATCGTACGCCTTGAAGGTCGGACATTTGAAGCCTATTGGCATCTCCGCCTCCGAGACACTTTTGATGAAAGGGTCCTCCTTTAAGACGGCGTATAACTCTTCCTTCCCAAGCTTTAACGCTTTTTTGACTGTTTCGTCAAGGTCGGCGATGCGCTTATTCAACTCGTCATCCTGCTTTTTTGAACCATTATGATCCTTTTTGTCCTTTGAGGCTTTTGCCGGATCTATACTGCTTCCTCGATCTTCGTCGTTGTCGACTGGAGGATTATCTCCTTCGAGGCTCGAGATTTTGCCAGCTCTTTTTGAGATTGTTGAGGGATCTGGTCGATCAATGGTGGTCGGTCACGCCTGCTCCCCTCAGGACTTCTTTGTCTTTTCTGAGAATCTGCTTCGGGAGCAATTACATGCTGCATGGCCAACCTGATCAACTCGCTTAAGGATGAGATTGCTTTTCTCATTTCAACTTGTTCTTTTTGAACCTCGACAATTTGATGCGTTGTCGCGTATTGATTTGCTTGAGTGTCTGGAAGAGTTGGAGAGTCTTGCAGAATCTGGAGTTCGGGAACTTTTTCCCTTCCGACCTGGTCGACCTCCTTTTCTCCGCCAGACACCTCTTCGATTACCAAACCTGATCTCGTCTTCATAATAGCTTTTTGATCAGATTTCCCACAGACGGCGCCAATTGTTGCTGCACAATCCTGTTCGTCCCTTCAGCCGGTTAAACCTGCACAGATGAGCTCGACCGTGGAGGTCGAGTTTTCACCTCCGACGATCTAGTTAGAAATCCGACTAAGGAAGGCAAGAAAGTAATGAACAATAATAATACGAATAGTGATAATTCTATTCAGCGTACCTTTCTCTTGTGCTCCTTTACCTTTTTATAGATTTTCTGGGGGGGGGGGGGGGGGGGGGGGGGCCCCCCCCATGGAGTTTGAAGGGGGCGGAACCCCGGGGGGGGGGGGGGGGGGAACTTAGGCCCGGGGGCGCCCCCAGAAGAGGGGGGGGGGGGGGGGGGGGGGGTTGTTTTTTGGGGGGGAGTTTTTTATATATTTTTTTTATTTTATTTTTTTTTATCCACCCCCCCTTCCTTTGGTCGGGCGGGCCGGGGGGGGGGGGGGGGGGGGGGGGGGGCGAGCCCGGGCCTGGGGGGGGGGGGGGGGGGGGGGGGGGGAGGAAGGGGATGATGTATTTTTTTTTTTTTTTCTTTTCGTAAAAAGAATAAAAAGGGGGGGCGGGCCCCCGGCCCGCCCGGGCCGGGGGGGGGGGGGGGGGGGGGGGGCGGGGCCGGGGGGCGGCGAGGGTGGTGGTGAGGGCGGGGGGGGGGGGGGGGGGGGGGGGTATCGGGGTCCCATCTCGATGAAGGAGCCATCAGATTCTTGAACACCTGTAGAGTAATCTAACAAAACAATTGTACAAAAAGGAATGAGTTCGAAAGAACTAAGCAATGTAGTTATTCCATAATACATAAGTCACATGATACAAAACATAACATAATGCAAGATGATATGAAATAGATGATGCAAATATGATTCTAACTATATACATGCTAGTCTCTATGGTAGACATGCTTTAAGTCATAGCACCATACTTCTTGGGGTAGGTCTCAAATCCCTCGGCTCCGGTTGGTAATGGGTCCTGCATCCATCTCGGACAATCCATGGCTGGGGTTTCGGTCACCGCTCTCTCACATCACCATTTGGTCTAAGTATTGGCACATGTCAAGGTAAAGCCTAGCCCAATGCAACTCATCTACTCAGTCGTATCATGTCAAATCCGGATACATCCATTCCTCCCCTCTCAGGATCCTTTCCGGTATCCTTCATACTAGAGTTATTGTATCTGACTCTCTCAAATACGGACTCACCAACCCTATTGGTCATCCACAAATAGTAGACGGGAAGCTCTCACGTCCTCTCACGGATATAACTCACCGGTCTCTCTAGCGCACGTGAGCCCAAGTCTAGCTATTTGCAACCCTACCAATAAATGGCTTCTAACGAGTATCCGCAATGTGATTATGTCCTCTCACGGGTTGATTACCGGTCTTGAGCGCCCATCTAACCACACTACTACCACGGGTCGTTCGGTCTCAATGGCCTTCCTATTCGGGTCTGATACAACAAGGATGTCCTAGCCAACACATCTAGACAAGTCCTATGTATGTCATCCAATAATCTGGGAAAGTGTCGATGGGCATCTTCAGAGAACATCCCATACTATTCCCTCCGATGTCCAAGGACAGAAATGTCAAAAGGACATTCCTCAATCCCAAATCATACTTATCCAATCGCATTCTCAGTTTCATCATCTCGTACATCCATGATACTTCATCATATTGAAAGATAAGTCATAACATCACATGATCAATCATATATGAAATTGACAAGAAATAATAATCATGATAAGCAAGAGTATGTAAATGTGATACTACTGTCATAAAGTACCTACAACAGTCATATGATGTCCAAATACAACCAATAAGCTAAGCCTACTAAGTTGTCAACATCAAAGTAATATTCACATAGTCTATGTTATATGGGTATAACCGTCCTTACCTTGAGTTGCGATGATGATAATCCAAAGATGGTAAATAGACCCTAGACAAATATAGATGAAAGATTAGAAAAGAAATCGGGAAAATCGGAGGTCGAACGGGTCAAATCGGCGAAGTACATAGTTCAGCCATCAATTGGTTGACTGACCCAGTCGACCAAGTGAACAGTGCGGGGCTGGATAGTGAATTTTGGTCCAAAACAGATCTGCTGGGGCTCGGATTGATCCGAAACTTGGAGGGGTTGATAGTAACAGTATAAGAACACTATCTAGCAAGTAATTAGCATAATCTAATGGTCTAATTAGGAATCCCCAAATTGAAACCCTAAGTTCTAAAGACAAGAATCATAGCATCAATTGAAATCAAATGCAATTGCAAGGGAAATTAGGGAATTAGCTAGGGGAATTGATATACAATGGATTAGGATCATATGCTAGCATAGAAATCAGACTTAGCATGCTTTATACTTCAGTTTAGGACAATAATACAAGATGCTAAGAAGAAAATCATAGAAATGCATATGCAAGAATCAAAATGAGAGCATAGCATAGGTAGAAATGGAATAAGCTTATGCATTAGCAAGGTATGAACACTTGAAGTGGTGGTTGCAAGGTTGCAGCACCAATTCCAAGGTTACAACAGCAAGAAGAAGAAGAGAATAGAATAGAATAGAGAGTGAGGATGAGAATGCATACCTTGTAGAAGGAATTTGAGAGAAGAGGCAAGGATTCTTGAAGAGGATCTTCACCAAACCCAAGAAATGGTCTCAAGAGGCTCTCTCCACGTTCTCAGGAAGTCCAATGATTAGAATAGGGTTCTAACCTCGAGGGCCACTTTAATAGAGAATAAAATAACTAAAAAAATCAACATTTCACGGATTTGATAATCCTTTGGTCGAATGGCTTGGTGGACTGACCCAGTCGACCAAGCAGTGACAATAAGCTTGGTTCAGGGAATTGAAGTGCTAGAATGATTCAAATTGACGTGGGTTTTCTCCTACAATTCAATCAACAAGTTTAGATTAGAGAAATACCTTCGAAACAAGACTGGAAGCGCATCAAGTACTTCAACTAAGCTTCCCCTCTTCTAGGTGCAATTTCTCACTAAACACTGACAATGTATCCAAGTAAGGGGCATCACTGTCAATATCCATGGGCTCGGAACCATACACCAAGTCTTCAACTAGGAGGGCCCATAAATCTCTCCTTCCTCCACTCTGAGTCTTCGGACCTACAAACATCAAAGGATCAGGGTAAGGGTTAGGATAGGGCTGGGTTTCACAGAGAGACTCCATTCAAGTTGACCTATGGATCAGAAGCTTTAGATCCAGTCGATATAATGGCAGGAACTCTCCGAGAAAGAGAATTTGAAGAAAAAGAAAATGAACAAAGATTGCTAGACAGCCTAGAATTGCTAGACGAAGTCCGAGCAAAGGTCGTTGCCCGAACTCAACATTATCAGCGGCAGATAGCGTCTCATTATAATACCCAAGTGAAATATCTGCAATTTTGATCTGGGGATTTAGTTCTAAGGAACACTCTAGCATCAGACCCGCATCATCAAAAGAAATTAGACCCTTCATGGGAAGGACCATACATGATAGTCAAGCCGGTTGGTTCGGGAGCATTCAAGTTGAAGCATATAGCCACAGAGAACGAACTGGATTGGTCATGGAATGCAAGATAGTTGAAGAAATATTATCCTTAGTTCATTTCAAAGTTTTGATGTAGAAGCAAAACATTATTAATGCAATCTACATTTTTAGAACCAAATCTTTTGAGAGGGGGCAAGATATATATTAGCGCATTAGTGGCGTGGTTTCAAAAGGCTTCGGTTTCAAACCCGAGTGAGACCTTCAAAAGCCGAGGAAAATTCTAAGGATTTTTTCCTAGGTAAAAGGCTTCGGTCTCAAAACCGAATGAGACCTTTGAAAGCCTAGGAAAATTCTAACGAGTTTTCCCTCGGTAAAAGGCTTCAGTCTCAAAATCGAAGAAGACCTTCGAAAGCCTAGGAAAATTCTAAGTAGTTTTTTCCTAGGTAAAAGGTTTCGGTCTCAAACTGAATGAGACCTTCGAAAGCCTAGGAAGATTCTAAGGAGTTTTCCCTAGGTAAAAGGCTTCGGTCTCAAAATCAAATCAGACCTTCGAAAGCCTAGGAAGATTCTAAGGAGTTTTTCCTAGGTAAAAGGATCCAGTCTCAAAACCGAATGAGACCTTCGAAAGCCTAGGAAGATTCTAAGGAGTTTTTCCTAGGTAAAAGGCTTTGGTCTCAAAACTGAATGAGACCTTCAAAAACCTAGGAAAATCCCAAGGTAAATGGCTTCGAGTCAAAACCGAATGAGACCTTTGAAAAGCCTAGAGATTTTAAGGAATCTCAGATAAGAGGCTTCGGTTGAAAAATCGAATGGAACCTTTAGAATCCATAAAACATTCAAGCAATATCAGTCAAAAAAATTCAAAGACAACTGAACAAAAAAGCTTTGATCTATATAAGGGCCAAAAGAGGCCAACCTTTACAAAATTCAAAACTATAAGTCTTGAAGAATTCGAAAATGCTTCTGTATCTCAATTACAGGATGCGTGTAAGGATCAAGTGATACGGGAAGATTATTGTCGAACCGGGTTTATCCTCATTTTGATCCTTGGCTCTAGTTGAGAGTGGTTCGACCATGGTTGGGTTTGAACTACCGGTCAAGTCACTAGCGTGATAAAGAAGGAACCTTGCAGTTCTGAAGACAAGCACAACCCCACGAAGTTCGAGATAGATAACCTGTGAAATCCAGCCCTTTCCTAACCCTGACCCTGACCCGGATCCATTGGTGTTTGTAGGTCTGAAGACCCAGAGTAGTGGAAGAAGAGACTTGTGTGCCCTCATAGTCGAAGATTCAGTGTATGACTCAGAGCCTATGGATATTGACAGTGATGCCCCTTACTTGGATACACTGTTAGTGTTCAGTGAGAAACTGCACTTAGAAGGGGGGAGTGTAGTTGAAGTACTGGATGCACTTCCGATCTCGTTCCGAAGGTATTTATCTATTCTAGACTTGTTGATTGACTTGTAGGAGAAAACCCAACTCAATTTGGATCAGTCTGGCCTTCCATTTCTCTGACTGAAGTTGATGTTCAGGCTTGGTCGACTGGCCAGTCAACCAATCGATCGACCAGCAGATTAATAAATCTGAAAATCCGAAAATTCCCTATTATTTTAACCCTACTTTATGGGAACTCGTGAATAGAAGCTTGACCTAATCATTGGCACTCCAGAGCTTGAGGAGTGAGCTTCCCAAACCCCTCTCTTGAAGTTGGTGGAGATTTTTGGTCTCAATCATTGCCTCCCATCTCCATTGCTTCCACAAGGTATGATTTCTCTCTCTCATTCTCTAATATACTCTTTCCTCCACTCTCTCTCACCATTGAGACTATGGCTGAAGTGCTGCAACCTTGCAAACACTTAACCATGTGTTTCCCCTTTCATCTCCATTAATTTCTTTTCATTCTTGCTATGCTATGTGATGCGTCCAAAATCTGCTCAGCCCTTAGATCTCCTCGTGATAACCTGCAAAACGAAAGCATCAGACGTGGCCCGACCGCTGGGGTCGGGAGTCCACCTCCAAAGGCTAAGTCAGTTGATGAACTTAATCACACACGACTCTGCTAGAAGCACAGAGCTAAGGAATGAAAGACTGGGAAAGGTGATCTAGATCGTAAGCCTCTGATAGTTTACGTCTACCAGTGTGTATGTGAATCTGAGTCCCTCACCTCGTATGGCAGTGAGGTTTATATAGAGTGTACCTTTGAATCTCCTTCGTTGGATATACTCGAGCCTTCTTCGGGTAGTTGTTGGATCTTAACAGTTAGATCCGTTGAGCGATAGATTTCTACTAGTTTGGACTAGTAGAGGACTCCTGAGATAACTTTTAGGTTATGTGATGATTATCCCCGTGATAATGATAAGCAACAGTCGTCAATTTGTGCCTGCCATCATTAGGGCAATTAACCTAATCCATAAGTTGGATTAGGGCGTGCTTATAGCTGAATTAGTTTTCTTCCTCAGCAAGCTATCTTCTGGATCCGGTTCGCTCGGGAGCGAGTCAATTCCTTCCGTCTCGACCGGGGTCGAGGGTCAAACCAAGTATGAACCTAGTTCGATCATATTTTCTCCATATCACTATGCATCCAATACAATCAATAGCATTGCATTTCTATGATTCTTGTCATTCCAACTTGTCTTATTGATCTAAACTGATGTGTAGATGCATGCTAGGTCTGATTTACTATTGGTTTATGATTCTAGTATAGTTCTTATCACTTCCTTAGCTGATTCCCCATCATTCCTTGCCATTGCAACAAATTCCATTTCAATTCTTGATGTTTAGCATATAGAACATAGGGTTTCAATTTGGGTATTCCTAATTGGACCATTGGATCATGATAATTTTCATTGTATAGTGTCCTTATATTGCTATGATCATTCCCTCCAAGTTTCGGATCGATCCGAGACCCGGAAGATCGGTTTCGGACCCAATTTCCCTATGCTGCCCGTTACTGATCCTCTTGGTTGACTAGTTAGTTGACCAGTCAGTCGACCAAAGGAAAACAACAACTCAACATTTGCTCATTTCACTCCGTTTGATCTCCGATTTGATTGTTTCCTTCTCTAATGTTGCATATATGTTGTCTAGGGTTCAAGCACTAAGTTGGGGACTATTCTAAGTGGTATTTGCTATTATTCCCGATTTGATTAAGGTAAGGACAGTTATACCCATATGACATGGACTATGTGTTTATTCAATGATGATTGGCAACTTGATATGCTTTGCTTATCAATTCTATTTAGACATCATATGACTATTGTAGTTGTCTTTTAACAGTAGTAACATGTTTAATTACTCTTGTATACCATGTCTATTTAATTATTGTTATTTACATTACACTTGAATTATGCGATGTTATGATATGACTTTCAATATGATGATGTATCATGTATGTGTGATATGATGAATTGAGAATGTGATTGGATAAGTATAATTTGGGATTGAGGAATGTCCTATTGACATTTCTGTCCTTGGACATCGAAGGGAATAGAATGGGATGTTCTCCGAAGGTGTCCATCGACGCTTTCCCGAATTATTGGATGACATATATAGGACTTGTCTAGGTGTATGGCTAGGATGTCCTTGTCATATCAAACCCGAATCGGAAGGGTATTGAGACCGAACGACCCGTGGTAGTAGTATGGTTTGATGGGTGCTTAAGACCGGTAACCAACCCGTGAGAGGACATATATCATATTACGGATACCCGAAAGGGGCCATTGTTGGTAGGGTTGCAAATAGTCAGACTTGGGCTCACGGGCGCTCGAAGATCGGTGAGTCATATCCATGAGGGGACGTGAGAGCTTCCCGTCTATTATTTGTGGATCACCAATGGGGTTGATGAGTCCGGTGAGTAATATCCCTGACTCTAGTGTGAAGGATACCAGAAAGGATCGCGTGGAGCGAGGATGGACGTATCTAGATCTGACATGGTATGACTGAGTAGATGACTTGCATTGGGCTAGGCTTTACCATGACATGCGCCAATACTTATACCAATGGTGATGTAAGAGAGTGGTGACCTAAACCCCAGCCATGGAATTGTCCGAGATGAATGCAGGACCCAATTCACACCGAAGAACCCAAGATACCTGATGGTTGAGGGAAGAGTGATTTGAGACCTACCCAAAGAAGTATGGTGCTATGACTTAAAGCATGTCTGTCATAGAGACTAGCATATGTAGAGTTAGAATCATCATTGCATCATTTGTCTCATATCATGTGCATCATGTTATGACTTGTATCATATGGTTTATGTATTATGGATTAACTGCCTTGCTGAGTTCCTTTGAACTCATTCCTTTCTGTGCATTTGCTTTGTTAGACTATTCTACAGGTTTTGAAGAGTCCGATGGCACGTCCTTCGAAGTACCCTATGATGAGCCACACTACCCTCAGGGTAGTGGCTACTGTGAAGATTATTGTGAGGGTACCAAAGAGGACTATGTTGCACACCAGGATTAGCCCGATACTGGTGTTGGAGCAGCTATACTGGACTTCGGATATCTATACTTTTGAGCACGTATTTTATGTGACTGATGAAACATTTATTTAATGTTGTATTTGGAATTCTTATTAGGACCAGATCTGTAACTTAACTTTCTTGATATACTCCTTAGATTTTGGTTTTGTAAACTTAACTTAAATTTGCTACTTTCCGCTGCCGTGTGAGGAAGTGACTTTTGATCACTCTCTTTCTTTCCTTTTAGGATTCTATATATATTGGTATCATCTTTATTCCGCACTCTGATTATTTCTTTTATCTTATTCATGATTCTTTATTATATGCTTAAACCATGATTATTATCGTTCATGATTGTGTTATCGCGTATGTGGGAGGCATGGTTCCTCAATACTTGATCTTTAGGACTGTTGGTCACATACTTGGGTATGCCCGATGGGGTACCGGCTGGGTGGATGTGACAGAGTGGTATCAGAGCCCAAGTTCAAGTGAAACCCCAACCACAAAAACGATAACGGAACAATTCCGAAGTCATAGATCCAGAAGTGACTCTTGTATTCTTAGAGTGAATAATAGATAACTTGGACTAGAAACTTAATTAATGAAGCATAAGTGATTGTTGGATAATATACAATAATTATAATTTAACAAACACCACTTAATGAAATAAAAAGAAAGTGGATAATGCACAATCACAAAGTGAAACAAAGGCGAATTTCATTAACTTAAGAAAGTTTTACATCAAGTTACATATGAAAAGCATAACTGAAATCCTAATACAATAAGTCTATCTAGGAGACCGCCTCTAATCTCTAATCGCACTGGACATCCTCGAAATCTGAGTGAGCTGAGACTGCATAAGCCCCTGTTTGGACTCTATCTGTGCATGTCTCACCTCTAACCTCTCGTACATCTGTGTGAGCCTCGCGTCCATCCTCTCATACAACTATGTCTATCTCGACTCTATCCTCTCATACGCCTGCTCCTGCCTGACCTTCATCCTCTTTAGCATGGAAGTCATGGAAAGCATCGGTGCATGCAAGTCCGGTGTCTTTGGAACGGCATGTGATGGGCCCCCTACCTCAAAGCATGGTGCAGGAATCTCCTGATCATCCTGACTGGCATCATGCATCCCTGTATCCTCCTCATCATGATCGTCAAAATCTGCAGCCTCCTAACCCTTATCTACTGGTGCCACCTCATCCTCGTCCTCAGACTCAGTCTCATCCCCTACACTCGGAGATCTCTCGGCATGATCTAACTGCATCAGTGCAATAGACCTCGCACCGATGGAATACCCCATGCCTCGAGTAGCCCTCTCCCTACCATCTAACTCCACTCCAAAGTACTTGAAGATACGTGTCAGTAGGCGCCCAAAATACAGATTCCTAGTACTCGGGTGCTCAACAATCTCGATCATGACATTCTGTACAATATATGCCAAATCTATCTCAAACCCCAAATAAATCCGATAGATGAGCAAAGCATCCATCACAGTGACCACATGGTGATGTTCTGCTCTCGGTATGATGTTCCTCCCTACTATTCGTCCGATGACTCTAACCGATGGAATCATATCACCACTGATCCTAGGACGATAGCACTGTCGATCATCCAATAATGTAGAACAAATCTCATGCAACTCATATGGGAGTAAGTGTCTGCTGAACTCCTCACCTCCTTATACCCACACACATGCATGTGGATAATGAGGTACCTCGAGTATCTCTGCTAATATACTCGTGGAAAATCTGATCTGAGTCCCTCTAACCTGACTCGCTTCACCAACTCTAACTGACCATCCTGACCGTCCTCAAATGACGTTAGATTGCTGTAAAACAGCCGAACTAACTCGGGATACGCCCAAAGATCCTCCGTGAATAGGTGTGTCCATCTCATCGTATCAAATCTCTGTTCGACACGAAAAGTCCTCAACTCTTGTATTTGCAATACTTGTCCCTACTCTATACGGAAATGCCCGAAGTATACCTTGTAAAGAAACTCAACCAATGGAGTAACGAAGTAGTATCGATCTATCACCTCCGCTTGTGGCTGCAAAGGTACCTAACCACCACCTCTCCTGGCTCCAACCAATCTACCTCGATTGTGACCACCTCATCCTCATCCCTCCATGATATCTATACCTATAGAAAAAGATCAACAAGTCAATGTTAGAAAATTACCAAGAGATTAGACAAGAAGGGCATTTTCGTAAATTTTGGAAATTTTCGATTTTTGGGGAAAATTCAATTTGAACATACTAGCATGTGCATATTACTTTGAATAACATGCTTATGAAGTTTAATTGAAGAAAACCCCTCGAAATCATGGCCTAAAGCGAAAAATTCAGCAAGCTAGAATTGGGATTTTGGCTTCTTAGGTCAAAATTGGGGATTTTTGGAAACATCAAAATTGGTTGAAATGAATTGCTTGGGCACATCTAGCATATCATTCCTAGCATGTGACAACTGATTTCATGTAAAAATTCAAAGCGGTTTGGGACTAATCGAAGTTTTTCTAAATTTGGGGATTTCGGCTGCGTTAGCGTTAACAAGTTGGTTTTTTGTGTTTGCTTGATGTTTAAGGCTTGTTTTTGCATGGAAACTATGGGATTATGTTACTAAGAATGCATGAACATGTTTCTAACCTAGAACAACAAGTTAAACATGGTATCTTAAGAAATCTAAGTGAAGAAACCAACTTGAGAAGATGATGAATAGTGTTTACCTTGTTTTGATGTGCAATGTATGTTATCTTGATGTTGTTGAAGCTTGAAAACACTTGGATTCTCCTTGGAAACACTTGTAAGAATGTTCTCCAGAGCCCTCCCACAAGAGAAATGAGTTAGAATGAAGTTTGAAGTGAAAAATTAAGTTAAAAGCTAAATTTTCGCATGCTATTGAGCTTGGTCGATTGACCAGTCGACCAGATGAACACAGAATGTGAAATTTGGGTTTTTTGATGAAATTTTTTGGATTTTGACAAAAGTTTGATTGTTTGCTTACTTTATTAATGCCTCTATGTATGATTTAAGCATTCTAATCATATGGTCAAGTGGTTATTGATGGATTTTCGATTTTCAGTGTTGTTATCTCTAGTTTTGCAGAATGGTTCTCTTGAGAAATCGTCTCGTCGGTTTCGGTAGTACTGGTAATGAAGAAACACCTGCCGGGGGATCTGACCAACGGACCCAAGAGGATAGCCATACAACTATGGCATCCCCAATGCCCCTGAGATTGGAAGCTTCAAGGACATTGCTAGCGTCATGACTAATATGATGCAACAGAAGCAGGCCCAGTTCAATCAGATGATGGCTGGCTTTGTGGCTCTTCAGGAAGAGAACTGCACTGGTGGGCACGGTAACCCAGGTGTGGCAGCCCCGTATGTGGAGAGGTTTGCTGGAACCCCGCATACCAGGTTGATGGAGAGTTTCTTAAAACTGCAAGTGCCATCTTGTACCGGTGTATCAAAGGATGCTTTGTTTCCTAACAAATGGCTAAGGGAATTAGAGAAGGCTTTTTAGCACTTACAGTGTACTGATGCCCAAAAAGTACTCTTCGCCGAGTAGAAGCTTCAGCAAGAAGCAGATGCATGGTGGACTTCATCTCGCCCTATTCTCGAAGCCCTCCATGCTGGTGTTGTCTCATGGAAAGTATTTAAAGAAGCCTTCTGTAAGAACTACTTTCTTGAGGGAGTGAAGGATGCCAAAGAAGCAGAGTTCATGGCATTAGCTCAAGGTTCCTTATCTATGATGGACTACCAGCAGAAGTTTGAAGAGTTATTCTTTTTCGCCCCTGATTCGATAAAGCTTGACAATGCAAAAGCAAAGAAATTCTTCAAAGGACTACAACCATCTATAAAGACATATCTCACCATCCTCCCTCTTGAGAGCTATGCTCAAGTAGTTCAGAATGCTAAGAAGTTGGAAGAAGCTGAAAGAGAAAGTGTGTCACATCCACCCAGCCGATACCCTACTTGGCATACCCGAATGTGTGATCCACAGCCCCGTAGATCAAGTATCGAGGAAATCATCCTCCCACATAAGCAATAACATAATCAAGAACATAAATAACCAATGTGCAAAATATAAATGAGAGATCCAAATAAGGAAGGAAATAAATCATGTATCATCAAAGTACGAAAGGTAACAATAATGTCAAAATCATAAAGTAAAGTGAGGCGGAAACTCACTCTACCAATCACAGCGGAATAGTAGTTCAGAAAGAAAAGGAAAAGAGATTAAAACTAATCCCAATAACAAGTGCAATTAGTAACTAAATCGTTTTCAATCTTATAGAGAACATCTCTATAAGTGTAAATCTCAAAAATAGCACAAGGACGTTTCCATTCTATCGACGGACTAAGCATTGTATGCAGCATGACCACTTGCGGAATCTTCAAGGTAATCGTCGTGACCGCAATCACCTTCTTGGAAATATGTCTCCTCTCCCTGTGCTTCTTCATATGAGCAGTCATAATACTCTGAGCCTGTAGAGTAATTTAACAAGACATAGCACAGAAGGAGTGAGTTTCAAAAGAAACCCAGTAAGGTAGTTAATCCATAATAACATAAATGGTAGGTTTTCAAAGCAACACATGAATGCAATATGGTATGAGACAAACAATGAATGTATGAATCTAACTCTATGTATGCTAGTCTCTATTGGCGGACATCCTTTAAGTCATAGCACCGTATTTCTTTAGGAGGGTCTCATCTCACGACGCCAATTGGTAGTGGGTCCTTCATCCCTCGAGACAATCCATGGCTGGGGGTATAGGTCACCGCTCTATCACATCACCATTGGTCTAAGTACTGGCGCATGTCAGGGTTAAAGCCTAGCCAAATGCGAGTCTTCTACTTAGTTACATCAACTCAGATCCAGATACGTCCATTCCTCGCCTCTGGCGATCCTTTATGGTATCCTTCACACTAGAGTCTTCATAGTCCTTGACTACGGACTCATCAACCCTATTGGTTATCCACATATGGTAAACGGGAAGCTCTCATGTCCCCTCATGGGTTGGTTACCGATCTTGAGCGCCCATGAGCCCAAGTGTGAAACCCAGCCCTAACCTTGACCCGGAAACTCTGTTGTTTGTAGGTCCAACAACCCGAAGTAAAGCTAGAAGTAAGCTTTGGGCCATTTCAGTAGAAGACTTGGTGGCTGGATTGGAATCCATGAGTGTTGAGGTCAGTGTTCCATTTATGGAAACTGCATCTTGATGAAGATCAGATTAGTTGATGGACTTGGAGTGCTCTCTGTATTGGTTTGAAGGCATTTCTACCTACAAGGTAAGTCACTTTAGGTGTGTGCAAAACCCCTTTATGTTTGGACTTGATCTAAGCCTTCAAATCCACAGTTTGAACTTGTTGTCCTGATTGGTCGACCAATCCAATCGACCAATGGGTTCTGTTTTTGCTAATTAGGTCGTGGCTACTCTATTTAAATCCAAATCTCGGGATTACTTCGTCTCCACTGCCTCTTAAGCCTCTGGAACGAGTCAGAGCTTCATTCCAATCAATTTCCTTGCATCCTTGGTTGATTTCTCGCAAGAACTCAAGTAATCTTCTTCCTCTTGCATCAAAGGTATGTCTACACTCTCTTCTTCTTCTCCATCTCTGAATTTCGTTTCTTTAATCTTTTTCTTGATTGAGATCAAGAAGGAGATGCTGCATTCTTGCAACCATCTATTCCATGATCTCATTCTATTCATTGAGATCTATGATCATCATCATGATCTTAACCCTAGCCGAAGATTTTTTTGAAACCCTAACCCTTGTATGATCTTTCTGGAAACCTTTCGTAAACTCCCATGCGAGGGAAACCTCATGGGCAATATTTATGTTAATCTAAACATGATTCCTATGATTTTCTTGTTATAATTGGCCAAGCATTTATTCCCTTTCATCCTGTGATCATAACCTTTTCATGAGAGCCATAAAGGTTGAAACCCTAGTTTCTTGGATTTATTTTTATTGATCATATTAGTAGTTAATCGCTATGTTTTCTTTAAAAGATTTGTAACCTATCATCCTCTAGTTCTTTATCCTTGATCATACCATGCTTTCTTCAAGAACCATGATTGACCTAATTAGGGTAACTTTTTGGTCCCTAGTTTGTAACTTGAAAACTTGATTCGATTAGTGTTTTGAAGTCCCTTTTATACTAGTATGCTGCCATTGTAGTTTACCACTTGTTTAGTACCCTTTTGAACCCCAAATTCGGTACTATATTCTCAAAATTCTGATTCTTGAAGGCCATTGTCTCGGTTGGTCGACTGGACCAGTAGACCAATCCAATCGGCCAATGAGTACAGCAACCTCATTTTTGGTCTGTTTTGGATGTTTTGATATCTTTCCTTCTAGGTATCTTTCCTAATATGTTGTATACACTTGTTTAGGACTTTCTTCTCAATTTTAGTCAAGGTCTTACTTGATTCCCTAAGATTCCTTTGCGGGTTTATATAAGGTAAGGATGGTTATTTCCTTAACTACATAGATTGCATATCTTAGTTTCTGTATTTGAATCTTGTTAGTTTATTTCTTTAATTAGATTCTTACAATGTTATACTACTGTTGTACTATCTTGATTTCAGTAGCATTACTTGTTTATGCTTATATTAAATTGATTCGTGTATGATTTACTTACCAAATATATGCAAGTTATGTATTATTATTGATTTCTTTCCATATATGAGGTTACCATATATGTGATGTTATGGATTGATGCTTGTGTATGCTTAAGTATGGTTTGGAAAGGAGAGGTGTCCTTTTGACACTTCTGTCCTTGGACAACTACTGGAATAGTATGGGATGTTTCCGGAGATGCCCTTTGGACACCTTCCTAAACTGTTGGATGACATATTTAGGATTGTCTAGTAGTGTTTGGCTAGGATGTCCTGTTATGTCAGACCCTAATCGGAGGGGAATTGAGACCAAACGACCCGTGGTTGCAATGGGGATTCATGGGCGCTCAAGACCAGTAACCAACCCGTGAGAGGACAGGAATCACATTGTGGGGACCATTTATCGGTAGGGTTGCATATGGTTAGACTTGGGCTCACGGGCGCTCAAGACCGGTAACCAACCCGTGAGAGGACGTGAGAGCTTCCCGTTTACCATATGTGGATGACCTATAGGGTTGATGAGTCCGTAGTCAGGGACTATCTGTCACACCCCACCCGCCGTCCTCGGTCTTTCCCAATCCAAGTCAAGATTGTTTGTGACTTTGTTGATGTCTTCCCTGATGATCTATCGGGAGTGCCTCCGGATAGGGATGTTGAGTTTTCTATTGATCTCATCCTTGGTGCCGCTCCAGTATCTAAGGCTCCATATAGGATGGCTCCTACTGAGCTGAAGGAGTTACAAAACCAGTTGAATGAGCTTATTGATAGAGGTTTCGTACAACCTAGTGTGTCACCTTGGGGAGCTCTGGTTTTGTTCGTCAAGAAGAAGGATGGTAGTATGCGTCTGTGCATCGACTACCGTGAGTTGAATAAGGTGACCATCAAGAATAGATACCTGCTGCCTAGAATTGATGATCTCTTTGATCAGCTGAAGGGTGCAGCTGTGTTCTCAAAGATTGACTTGAGATCTGGATATCACCAGTTGAAAGTGAAGCCTAGTGATATCTTCAAGACAACTTTCTGAAACAAGGTACGGTCATTATGAGTTCAGAGTCATGCCTTTCAGTTTGACTAATGCTCCTGCAGTGTTCATGGACCTCATGAACATAGTATTTCATGATGTGCTTGATAAGTTTGTGATTGTCTTCATCGACGACATCTTGATATATTCGAAGAATGAAGAAGAGCATGCGAGCCATTTAAGTTTCACTTTGCAAAGACTGCGAGAAAAGAAGCTTTATGCTAAGTTTAGCAAGTGTGATTTTTGGGTCAAGAGTGTAGTATTCCTCAGCCATGTGGTTTCAGCTGAACGTATTTGTGTCAATCCTGAAAAAGTCCAAGCAGTGGCTGATTGGGAAAGACCGAAGACGGTTACGGAAATAAGAAGTTTCCTTGGATTGGCGGGTTACTATAGAAGGTTTATTGAGAACTTTTCTTGGTTGGCTGCTCCTATGACAAAGTTAACTAGGAAAGAAGAGAAGTTTGTTTGGTCTGACGCTTGTGAGAAGAGTTTCCAAGAGTTGAAGGATAGATTGACAAGTGCCCCGGTTTTGACTATACCTGATAGTTCCGGTGGTATGACAGTCTATATTGATGCGTCAAAGATTGGTTTGGGTTGTGTACTGATGCAACATTGTAAGGTCGTAGCCTATGCTTCTCGGTAATTGAAAGATTATGAGCTGAATTACCCCACTCACGATCTAGAACTTGCCGCTGTTGTCTTTGCTTTGAAGATTTGGAGACATTACCTCTACGGTGAGAAGATTGCCATTTTCACGGATCATAAGAGTTTGAAATACTTCTTTACCCAAAAGGAGTTGAACATGAGGCAAAGAAGATGGTTGGAACTAGTCTCTGATTATGATTGTGATATTCAGTATCACCCTGGGAAGGCAAACGTTGTTGCTGATGCTCTTAGTAGGATGAATCAGAAGAAGACTTTGGATTTGAATGCTTTGAGTCTACCATTGTTGTCTTCTATTGAGAGTTTTGATTTGGAAGTTGTCCCTGAGAATTCTGATGTTGTTCTTTCTGCCATGACGGCAAGATCTTGCCTCAGAGATAAGATTGTTGCCCTGCAGAGTTCTGATCATGAACTTAAGGACAAAGTTGAGAAGATTTCTTCGAATCCTGAGTCGGACCCCAACTTCGGTATATCCATGGATGGTGCTTTATTGTTTAGAGGTAGACTATGTGTGCCAGCAAATGAAGAAATTATGAAGGAAGCACACCAGTCAGTCTATATAGTACACCCTGGAAGCACCAAGATGTACAAGGACTTGAAGGAACATTTTTGGTGGATTGGTTTGAAGAATGATGTTGATCATTTTGTTGCCAAGTGTGAGACTTGCCAACGTGTGAAAGCCGTTCATCAACCTCCATCTGGATTACTTCAACCCCTTCCTATTCCTAGTTGGAAGTGGGAGGATATCTCTATGGACTTCGTGACTAGCTTGCCTCGGACAACTAAAGGCAATGACACTGTGTGGGTGATTGTTGATAGGTTGACCAAATCAGCCCATTTCATTTCTATGAATCACCACCCGGAAAGCAGCAGGCATGCGGACAATGGGCCACGGAGTGCCAAGAGTATGTCCGATCGGATCCAGGTTTACCTCAGGTTTTGGAACGTTGCGAAGGCCTTGAGAACCCAATTGAATTTGAGTCGCTCATCACCCACGGCGGATGGACAACCGAGGGAACAACGACCTTGGAAGACATGCTCAGGTCTTGTGTGGTGGATATGGGTGGAAATTTGGGATGAACACTTAGCTTTGGTTGAGTTTGCCTATAACAACAATTATCAAGCAACAATAGGCATGGCTCCATTCAAGGCTTTGTATGGTAATACTTGTAGGACACCATTGTACTGGACTGAGACG
This sequence comes from Hakea prostrata, assembly GCF_041222555.1. Taxonomy (NCBI): domain Eukaryota; kingdom Viridiplantae; phylum Streptophyta; class Magnoliopsida; order Proteales; family Proteaceae; genus Hakea; species Hakea prostrata. The sequence goes on along the minus strand of NC_142602.1, from coordinate 41,788,472 downwards.
GGTGAAAGAAAGGTCTTAGGTCACAGGATGATTGAAGTTACGAGTGCGATGGTTGATATTGTCACATCCACCCAGCCGGTATCCTATCTGGCAACTCGGGATGTGATCCACAGCCCGAAGATCCAGATCGAGCGGCCATGCCTCCCACATACACGATAACATAATCATGAACAATATAATCAATGTATAAAACAAGCCATAAATAGATCAATTGAATAAGAGAAGTTAGTAAATCAGAGTGTGGAAATATATTAAGTATCAAATTCTAAATAACAGAGTCTCAAAGAGAGAGTGATCAGAAGTCACTCCTTCACCAACAGCAGAACAGTGATAAATCAAGTTAAGTTACACCCAGTGTTATGAACAAATCCATAGGAACTAGAGAGAGAATATCCAAATGATTACAGTCATCCAGAGAAATGGGGCCTACACATAGGTTTCCTCTATCCTAATGATATCCTCTTCAAAAGTATGGATAAAGTAAACCCAACGTGGCCGCTCCCTCACTAATGTGGGGCTAACCCTGGTACGCACTATAATCCTCCTCGGTATAGCAATCCTGACTCTCCGCGTAGCCATCACCCGAAGGGTAGTATGCGGGATCATAGCTCGGGTCATAGGATGTGCCATCAAGGTCTTCTGTACCTGCAGTGTAATCTAACAAATTGCACAAAAGGAATGAGTTCAAAAAGAACTCAGCAAGGCAAGTCGTTTCATAATCCACAGTTCAATCAACACAAGTCAAAATAGGATGCAATATGATATGAGACAATGATGAATGATGATTCTAATCTTAAGTATGCTAGTCTCTAGGGTAGACATGCTTTAAGTCATGGCACCATACTTCTTTGGGTCGTCAGTCACTCCCCCTCGATCATAAGATATCTTGGGTCTGCCCGGGGAAGTTCGATAAAGTCATCTCAAAAACCATGGTTGGGGATTTAGTCACCACTCTCTCACATCACCATTTGGCATAAGTACTGGCGCATGTCACAGTAAAGCCTAGCCCAATGCAAGTCATCTACTTAGTCATATCATGTCAGATCCAGATACGTCCATTCCTCGCCCCCGGCAATCCTTTCCGGTATCCTTCACACTAGAGTCAGCGTAATCCCGGATTACGGACTCATCAACCCTATTGGTCATCCACATATAGTAAACGGGAAGCTCTCACGTCCTCTCACGGGTTGGTTACCGGTCTTGAGCGCCCGTGAGCCCAAGTCTATCCATATGCAACCCTATCAATAAATGGCCCCTTTCGGGTATCCGGAATATAGTTCAAGTCCTCTCACGGAGTGGGTACCGGTCTTGAGCGCCCATGAATCCCCATTGCTACCACGGGTCATTCGGTCTCAATACCCTTCCGATTCGGGTCTGATATGACAAGGGAAATCCTAACCATACGCCTAGACAATCCTATACATGTCATCCAATAACCCGGGAAAGCGTCGATGGACACCTTCGGGGAATATCCCATACTACTCCCTCCAATGTCCAAGGACAGAAGTGTCGAAAGGACACCTCTCAATCCCAAGTCATACGTAGTCAATCACAATCTCAATCTCATCATATTATACTAAATCAATGATTCGTCATATAAACAAATACATATCATAACATGATTGATCATACATAATCATAAAGTAAAACTGAACATGATATTCTAAATGATATATACATTCTATTACTGATAAGGAAACACATAACAATCATGTATAGTAAAGGATTACTCATATGATCATAACCAATAAGTTCCCATAATGTAAGCATGTTGGTATAATTAACATACTTGAGTTAACGATTGTCCTTACCTTAATCAAGTTGTAAATAGATTCAATGATTACCAAGTATGGTCCCAAAATCAGTGTTGATACCCTAGATAATCATACAATTAATGTCAGAGAAGAAAACAATTGAATTGGGGTTCAAATGGTTTCAAAATTGGCTGAGCACTGGGCCTTAACAACTCTTGGTTGACTGGCTTGGTCGACTGTCAGTCGACCAAGACTTGTTATCTTCAGGACAGCAATGGGAACTTAATCCAAAACTGCCCTTCCGGTGCTCCGATCGTCATGAAATTTGGAGGGCATGTTTATAACAGTAAGAGGATATTACGCACTAATTTTCATGATGATCCAACGGTTCAATAAAAAAAAAATACCCAAATCGAATTTTAGGTTCTATATGATGCTTAGCAAGAATTAAATTGGAACTTATAGAAATTGAAAGGGATGATAAGAATCAATCAAATGCGTGCTAAGAATCAAGCTAGAATCTTAATTTCATTACAGCCTAAGCTTATCATGCATCTACATATCAGATTAGAATCAAAATAGGTTAGATTGAATAGAATCAAAGTGATGGAGTGCAATTAATCTCATTTGAATCATAGCATAGCAAGAGTGGGGGAGGATTAAGGAATTGAAAAGGGGGAAACCCATGGTTAAGTGTTTGCAAGGTTGCAGCACTTCAGCCATGGTTTCAAGATCATTAATTGATAGAAACATGAATAGATTAGAAGAGGAATAGAAGAAATCATACCTTGAGTTGATGATTAGTGTATACAATAAAGAATGGAGTCAAAGATCTTCCCAAACTTCAAGGAATAGCCCAAGAGAGTGCCCAACCTCGAGCTCTGGAGTGCAAATGATTAGTTTAGGTCCTCATTCACGAGTTCCAAAAAGGTAGGGGCAAAATGGGAAGAGATTTAGTGCAAAGTTGGATTTCATTACTCTTGGTCGACTGGCTGGTCGACTGTCAGTCGACCAAGCAATCGACCAAGCTATGACAACAACTTCAGGAGTGGATTTGGAAGGCTATACAGGGTCAAATTGAGCGGGGTTTTCTCCTACAAGTCAACCAACAAGTCTAGTTTCAGAAAATACCTTCGGATTGATCACGGGGTTCCGGGAAGTGATTCAACTAATTCAATCTTCATCGATGCACATATTTTTACTCAACACTGACAAGGTGCACAAGTGAGGGGCATCATTGTCAATGTCCATAGGCTCAACATCAAGCATCGAATCATCCACTAAGAGGGCCCACAGGTTTCTTCTACCACCACTTCGGGTCTTCGGACCTGCAACAGTATAAAATCCGGGCCGGGTCAGGGTAAGGATAAGGCCGGATTTTATGGATATGATTAGAGAAAGGATGAAGTCTGCTCAGTCAAGACAGAAATCTTATGCTGATAAGAGAAGGACTGATCTAGAATTTCAAGTTGCAGAGAAAGTTTTCTTGAAGGTTTCACCAATGAAGGGTGTGATGAGATTCAATGTTAAGGGAAAGCTTAGCCCTCATTTCATTGGACCTTTTGAGATTTTGGAGAAGGTTGGACCTGTTGCGTATCGTTTAGCATTACCTCCGTCTATTGCTGTTGTGAATAATGTGTTTCATGTTTCGATGCTTCGGAAATATATAGAGAACCCGGAACACATTTTACAGCAAGCACCTGAAGGACTTAGTGTTGATCTTACCTATGAAGAAGAACCTGCCGAAATCCTGGATAAGAAGGACAAGCAGCTACGGAATCGCACCATCCCTTTGGTGAAGATTCGGTGGAAGAACCATACCCCTGAAGAAGCTTCTTGGGAGAAGGAAAAAGAAATGAAGGAGAAGTTTCCTCACCTCTTTGGAAGCACATGTACGCTTTCAATTTCGGGGAAGAAATTTCTTTAAGGGGGGAGAATGTGAAACCCAGCCCTAACCTTGACCCGGAAACCCTGTTGTTTGTAGGTCCGACAACCCGAAGTAAGGCAAGAAGTCAGCTTTGGGCCATTTCAGTAGAAGACTTGGTGGCTGGATTGGAATCCATGAGTGTTGAGGTCAGTGTTCCATTTATGGAAACTACATCCTGATGAAGATCGGATTAGTTGATGGACTTGGAGTGCTCTCTGTATTGGTTCAAAGGCATTTCTACCTACTAGGTAAGTCACTTTAGGTGTGTGCAATACCCCTTTATGTTTGGACTTGATCTGAGCCTTCAAATCCACATTTTGAACTTGCTGTCCTGATTGGTCGACTCATTGGTGGACCGGTCGTCGACCAATCCAATCGACCAATGGGTTCTGTTTTTGCTAATTAGGTCGTGGCTACTCTATTTAAATCCAAATCTCGGGATTACTTCGTCTCCACTGCCTCCTAAGCCTCTGGAACGAGTCAGAGCTCCATTCCAATCAATTTCCTTGCATCCTTGGTTGATCTCTCGCAAGAACTCAAGTAATCTTCTTCCTCTTGCATCAAAGGTATGTCTACACTCTCTTCTTCTTCTCCATCTTTGATTTTCTTTCCTTTTTGGGTTGAGACAGTAGAGAAGATGCTGCATTCTCTATTGCAAACATCTCTCTACTTATCTCTCATGTTTTCCTAAAGATTATTGGCTAATGCAATGATCTTCATCATGATCATTGCAAGCTTTTGAAGGAACCATGATCTAAATCATGATCTTGTCTCCGTTTACCTTTTGATTCAAATTCTGATCTTCTTAGATCTATTTTATTGATCATATTAGTAGTCAATCACTGTGTTTTCTTTACAAGATTTATAACCTATCATTCTCTAGTTCTTTATCCTTGATCATACCATGCTTTCTTCAAGAACCATGATGGACCTAATTAGGGTAACTTTTTGGTTCCTAATTTGTAACTTGAAAACTTGATTCGATTAGTGTTTTGAAGTCCTCTATATACTAGTATGCTGCCATTGTAGTTTACCACTTGTTTAGTACCCTTTTGAACCACCAAATTCGGTTCTATATTCTAAAAATTCTGATTCTTGAAGGCCACTGTCTCGGTTGGTTGACTGAGGCATTAGACCAATCCAATTGACCAATGAGTACAGCAACCTCATATTTGGTCTATTTTGGATGTTTTGATATCTTTCCTTCTATGTATCTTTCCTAATATATTGTATACACTTGTTTAGGACTTTCTTCTCAAGTTTAGTCAAGGTCTTACTTGATTCCCTAAGATTCCTTTGCGAGTTATATAAGGTAAGGATGGTTATTTCCTTAACTACATAGATTGCATATCTTAGTTTCTGTATTTGAATCTTGTTAGTTTATTTCTTTAATTAGATTCTTACGATGTTATACTACTATTGTACTATCTTGATTTCAGTAGCATTACTTGTTTATATTAAATTGATTCGTGTATGATTTACTTACCAAATATATGCAAGTTATGTATTATTATTGATTTCTTTCCATATATGAGGTTACCATATATGTGATGTTATGGATTGATGCTTGTGTATGCTTAAGTATGGTTTGGAAAGGAGAGGTGTCCTTGGACAACTACGGGAATAGTATGGGATGTTTCCGGAGATGCCCTTTGGACACCTTCCTAAACTGTTGGATGACATATTTAGGATTGTCTAGTAGTGTTTGGCTAGGATGTCCTGTTATGTCAGACCCTAATCGGAGGGGTATTGAGACCGAATGACCCGTGGTAGCAATGGGGATTCATGGGCGCTCAAGACTGGTAACCAACCCGTGGGAGGACATGAATCACATTGTGGAGACCATTTATCGGTAGGGTTGCATATGGTTAGACTTGGGCTCATGGGCGCTCAAGACTGGTAACCAACCCGTGAGAGGACTTGAGAGCTTCCCGTTTACCATATGTGGATGACCTATAGGGTTGATGAGTCCGTAGTCAGGGACTATGAGGACTCTAGTGTGAAGGATACCGGAAAGGATCGCTAGGGGCGAGGAATGGACGTATCTAGATCTGACTTGATGTAATTGAGTAGGAGACTTGCATTTGGCTAGGCTTTGACCCTGACATGTGCCGGTACTTAGACCAATGGTGATGTGAGAGAGTGGTGACCTAACCCCAACCATGGATTCTCCTGAGGGATGCAGGACCCACTACCAAAAGGCGTTGTGTGTTGAGACCTTCCTAAAGAAGTACGGTGCTATGACTTAAAGCATGTCTTCCAATAGAGACCAGCATACATAGAGTTAGAATCATATTGCATCATGTGTTTCATATCATATAGCATTTTACTTTGCTTTGAAATCCTGCCATTTATGTTGTTATGGATTAACTGCCTTACTGAGTTTCTTCAAAACTCATTCCTTTTTGTACAACCTTTTGTTAGACTATTCTACAAGTATTGACTACTATGACGGACGGTACGATGAAGTTCAAGCCGATGAAGCGTACTACATGCAAGGTGTTGGCGACAATCAAGATTACTCGATGATCCCTCAGGGCAATCAAGTTGCTTACTACGATTAGAGGCAACGTGGTGTTGGAGCATCTCCGTTGGATTGACGAAGTCCACTATTTTGAAGATGTCATCTATAGGATAGAAGACTCTTAAGTTTAGTTATTTTCTTATTTCTATTGTTTCAGTTGTAATTCCTTTTAGACTTACATACTGCGTTCCGCTATATCTGTGGAGTGAGTTTCCGCCTCACTCTACTTCTTTTAATATCTACGGATATCTGGTATCATTTTCTGGCACTCGATTATATTATTTATTCATTTCTTGACTTTAATCTTTTGTTCATAATATTTAAACCATGATTATTCCTTGTTTATGATTATGTTATTGTATATGTGGGAGGATGATTTCTGAATACTTGATCTTCGGGGCTGTGGATCACACACTCGGGTATGCCAGGTAGGGTACCGGCTGGGTGGATGTGACAGTTGTAAAGCTAGATAGAGTGTTAAAAGAATGTCCTGTGTTGGTTTGTGGGAAGAATTTGAAGGCGAACTTGGTGTTGTTTTATATGAAGGATTTTGATGTAATCTTGGGAATTGACTGGCTGACATCTCACAATGATGTAATCTTGTGTTCTTTGAAGAGAATTCAGTTTCAAGTTAGTGGGAATTCAGTTTTTGAGTTTCAAGGTGAGAAGGGAAGGATTAGTAAGAAGACTTTGACCGCATTGATGCAAGTCCGTGCATTAGTGGAAAGTGCTTCACCTGGAAGCAAGGTCAAGGAAGGAAAGAAGCTTGAAGATGTCAAGTTTGCTTGTGATTTTGCTGATGTGTTTCCAGATGATCTGTCAAGATTGCCCCCTGATAGAGAAGTTGAGTTTTCCATAGACTTAACTCTTGGAGCTGCTCCGGTATCTAAAGCTCCGTATAGAATGTCACCTACCGAGTTAGAAGAGTTGCAAACACAACTGAATAAGCTCTTAGGAAAAGGTTTTGTGCAGCCAAGTGTATCACCTTGTGGATAGAGTTTATGAGAGCATTTGGATAACTCCACCACCTTGTGGCGAATGGGAGATGTTAATCAGAGTGGGTAGGTCCTACTACAATTTGCGTCATAGGTTGTGGCAAAAATGTTACGTAGTCCAGGAAGACTACCCTTCTATTTAGTTGAGTCTAAGTAGGACTCTGGTATTGCTTTCCCTCACTTATGTGAGTCTAAGTAAAACTCTAATGAAAAAATTAGGGTTGAGGAAAAAACATTATAAATAGAAGGATGGAATATCAAATAGATTACTGAAAAAAATACTCTTTTTTGTTCTGTGTATTTTCCAAAGAGAGAAGTTAATTCTAAATCTCCATCATTGTGGTTAGTCGATTTGGAAGCGTGGAAACAATCTACGGAGTACGCAAGGTAAATCAAAGGAAAGAGAACCTAAAGAGGCATATCTTGTGTCTAGATCCATTACAGTCAAGATTACTAAGGTAAATGATCTAGAACTCATCATTTTATAATTTTAATTTACAAGAAGAATAAATAGAAGACTTGTATAAAAAAAATATTCACAAGGTAAAATTTTTCTTTTTGATACATCACATGTTATAACCAAATAATATGATGAAATAAATCAAATTTTTTATTTTTTGTGGTTGAAAATTATTTGATCATGGTTAATTTTGAAACCTCTCTTTCTTTTCTTCTTTTTTTTCATATAGAAATTTTGAAATCTCATTTGATAATAATCTTCAGAGATTGTAAAATGTCGCTATATGAATCTTTCAAGTAATAATACGTGCATTATTTGGGGTTTATTCGTGTTGAATTGGGATGCAAAGCAGAAGCCAAACCTGCCTTTCTTTTAAATCTTTTGTATACAAAACAACAAAGAAAAAAAATACACCAAAAAAAAGTTCAACCAAAAACGAAAAAATAAAAAATGAAATAAAAATAATTAAAGAAAACATTTCTAAAAATAATTATTAAAAATATATAAATAAATAAAAAATAAGGTTTCTTAGCCATATAGGTCAAATCTACAAAGCGGATCATTGAAACCATGTGCGTTCATGTGGTGGTTGGCCCTTTATGGACCCACAAACACAAACCCACTTCTCCAACCACAGGAGAGAGAGAAGAGAGAAGCCAAAAGGACAAATATATATTATTAAAATAAAAAATAATTTGAAGTACTAAACCTTGATTCCCAAGTCTCCTTCCTCTACCATTCATTCTCCAGCCTCTTCAAACCATCTTTCCTTTACCAATTTAGTCAGCTCCTCTCTTTCCTTAGAATTTTCCCCCTGATCTGCCCCTCTCGATACTGAGACTACCTTCTAAGTTCTCTATATTTCGCTTCCACATCTCTCTCTTTCTTTCTTAGATTTTTAAGCTGATGATGGCCCTGTGTCAGAGCTGAAAATTCCCTTTTGTCTTTCTGAAGCGGCCACTTTGTGTCAGAAACAAATCTCATAGGTTGTTTGCCTTTCGATCAATCCAAGAATAGTAACTTCCATGTCGTAGTAAGTTATCACGACCCACATCAGTGCCCACATCCCTTACCCTAAACCAAAATATCACACTCCACCTTCTCCACCTTCTTATCTTCTAATCTCTCAGCTTCCATGAGTTCTAAGAGCTTTTCTTCAAACCCTTGCCCGGTGGACAGAGCCAAGTTTACTTGTATATTTCTTGGAGCACTTGCCAGAATAAACAAAGACAGATCCACTTCATCTTCTCAACAGGAAATCCGAAAATGCAGTCGGAGAATAAAGATTGCTGCTGATGCATCCATGGCTTCTGCAGTTGGTTCCAAGAGAGCTTGGAGCCGTATCATGCTGTGGAAACTTCGAAGTCGTACCAGATATCGAGCTTTGATCCGGTCGAGGGTGATTAGTTTGAAGAGGAAGAGAAGTGCTGATATGGGTAATAAGCAAAAGCCAGATCAGTTGAGCCGTACAGATAAACTCCAGCAGCTTGTTCCTGGTGGTGAAACCATGGATTTGAGTAGCTTGTTAGATGAAGCTTCTCATTATATACAATGCCTCACTACCCAAGTGCAAATCATGCGATGCATTGCTGATTTCTACTCTACCTGATTCAAATATAAATACCCAGAAAGAGATAAAGATGGAGAGGGAAGACCCCATATGGAAATTATAATATAGACAGTTAGAGGTCTTGGAAAGGTAAGTTTTCTCTAAACCCAAAAAAGGAGAGTTTATATACATGACTGGGTATTACATTAATAATAGTTCTCGACACATTTAGAACATTGTCTGCCATTAGAAGTTGTTTGTAAACCTCACACACACACACGTACACACACAGTTACAGAAATATGTTTTCTGTTTGTGAGGAAATTTAATGGTTTTTCTTGTTTGTACATGGAACTTTGAATAATTGAGTTCAATTCAAAAGTAGATTGAACTGATTAATAACCAAGTGTTGCTGGTGTGAAACAATAAATATGCAGAGATTGTATGTACTAGAAGTCTAGAAGTCGGTTGACAGGTATATGGCAAGTTATTATTAATTGATGTTGCTGCGCTTTGAAGGTTTTGAATGGAAGAATTCAATTTTTGGTGCTGGGAGACTTCTTTTAGCTCTTAATTGGGAAAGGGACCCATTTGAGAGAAAATAAAGCTGAAATTATTACTATTTGTTGTCTTCTGCTTTACGACTGGAGACTCATTTCTCTCTTCTTCTTCTTTATTTTTTTTTTGGTAAATATAAATCATTAAAATGAAGAGTTTTAAATCATTTATGTTAGTAATGTTCTGCAATGGATCTAGATACTGGAGGTGCCTCTTTGTATTCCCTTTCCCTTCTTTCAGCTTGTGTACTCTATAGGTTATTTCCACGCTTCCAAATCGGCGAACCACAATGATGGAGGTTCAAGATTAGCTTGGAGAATTCGCAGAGCATAGGAGAGTATTCAATATCAGTGGTACTCTGTTTGGTATTCCATCCCTCTATTTAAAATATTTTCCCTCAACCCTAATTCCTTAATTAGGGTTTTCCTTAGACTCATCCAAGAGAGGAATATTAGAGTCCTACTTAGACTCAACTAAATAGAGGGGTAGTTATCTTAGACTATATAACCGTCTTGCTGCCACCTATGGCGCAAATTGTAGTGGGACACACCCATTAATCGGACCCACTATGATTAACATCTCTCACTTGCCACAAGGTGGCAGAGGTATCCAAATGCTCTAATTAACTCTAATCCTTTCAATGCGGAAATTTAATGTGCGACCTAAGAGATGTATCTAGGTAGGAATGCTATATCAAGTCTCCATCTAACCAATATAGCACATCACTTAAATTTATCTCATTATACCCTACACAATTCAATTATACCCAGTTCCACACTTGATCCCTCATAGTGAGCAATGTGAACTATCCTCATATGATGTATTCATGACTTTGTCAAATGACAAGTCACCTGGGTAATGAGTCACATCACTGTTGGGTATAAAATGAAAAGTTTTCCCATAGCCCTCATGCCTTTTGGATTATCCCCAACTGCTTTCCCAGTTTTGTCCTGCGAACCGCATTATCCATGATCCTAAGGAACAAGCTAAAGTAGCATCATTGGGTGTCCTCTTCGTGGCATAGTCTAAAGTAAAGGGTACAAGTAGGATCAACAAAATGTGATCCTGATGGCTCACACAGTGATGAAGCAACAATCCATTCAATCACTCTCATCATCGATCAACTTCAACACATGCAACAAACATGCATGCTATGGCGCAACTCCCACTGATATGGGTGTGTCACAAAAAAAAAAAAAGCCATATGAATCTTGGTTCAGTTGCCTGATTCTAAAAGGTTCACATTCGGCTACAATACAGGAAACACAGAAATGTGATGATTCTATGTTCGAACATTGAGGTCTCATCTTAGTTCCAACTAAGGCATCTGTCATTGGTTTGAAAGCCCCCCTAAAGCCTTACAAACCTATAGGCTCATCTTACTCGCTATCCACAAGCGCCAAGGCGAATTACTCGTGTGAGTGGGTCAATTTAATGCCTGGTGACATCTTTATAAAATATACTAACTTATCATAAACATGCATCAAATATGCACATTAAAAAAACGATTTCATTATGTTCAAAAGAAGATGTCTTAAAAAATAAAAGAAAACATCATCCACGTCTAAGACCCAGACTCCTAACATGTGACAAAAACACATCCCTTGGTATAGGCTTAGTCAATGGGTTAGCCACCATTTTAGATGTGGAGATGTGCTTTAAGACAACTTCTCCCTTCGCAATCATATCTCGGATAAAATGGTAGTGGATCTCTATGTGTTTGGCTTTTCCATGGAACTTAGCATCCTTAGAAAAAGCCAAAGCTACTGTACTATCAGTGTCACACCCCACCCAACCAAATCCGGCCATACCAATGGGGGTGATACACTGTAGGACCTAGTTTCAGTGACAATTCCATACAACACATGATATAGCATAATTAAAAGGACAAGAATAAGCAAGTTCAAGTATTAAAATCCAAAATCCAAAATCCAAAATATCGATTACAATCATCCAAGGTTTAGAATCCAAAGTCATAAACATCAGAGTTTAAAAGAAAAGTCCATAGTTTGTTCGTAGCAGAAGCCTCTAAAGAAGATTCTAATGGAAATCGACTCCATAAGAACAATCCAGACAGGAACATGAGGCATCATGTGCATCCACCTCTTCCTCGATCATGCTCTCATGGAAATCTCCCACTGAAGGATCCTCCATAGGAGTGGGGTCCTCATAACCTGTAGAGAAGTATACACAAATAAAGGAGTGAGTTCAAAGAACTCAGTGAGGTTAACTAGCATCCATGTCATGCATTCATTCATCATTTCCACATCATAAATATAAGATAAGCATGTGATTAACAATATAGCCAAAATGATGTATGATTATGATATGATGTTCCTAACTCTATCATGTAATCTCTATGGTAGACACGCTTTAAGTATAAACACCAATCTCTTTTGGGCGGTCTTAGTCACTCTCCCTCAACAAGAGACATCTATTGGGTTCTCCGCGGTTGTTGGGTAAAGTCCTGTCAATCTATGGTTGTTGTATAGGTCATCACTCTCTCACATCACCATTTGGTATGAGATTTGGCGTGTGTCAGTGATAATTCTAGCCCAATGCAAGGTCATACAATCTTGTACTACATATGGTCCAGATATCTCCCCTCATGCCTACTGCCCTTTTGGTTTGATACCTTCCCACCTATGAATGAAATCTTCAACGGGAGGCATCTGTTGGACCCCATTCCTTAACCCATTGGTTATCCACATATAATATACAGGATGCTCTCCATGTCCTCTCACGGATTGGTTACCGGTCTTGAGCGCCTAGGACCCTTATATATTATATGCAACTCTACCTCTCTATGATGATAGTGCGCCTGTTCGACATCCAGGACCCAACCACTAGCAGCACGGGTTAACCGGCTTCAATACCCCTATCGGAAGAGTAGTAGTACTCATAGGGATTCCTAGCCCAACACTTCTAGACACCTATCATTTATGCAATTTAAATATAGATACCATCACATGAGGTCACTAGGGTAATGGGCGAACCCACAACCCCAGTTGACAAGATTAGTTAAGAAGAATAATCACATTCTACATCATCCATCACATATGTTCTCATATCGTATACACATCATCAATATAAAAATTCAAATAAAGAATAACATTCAACATCAAGCTTACCTTCCGTTCGCGCAAAGTCACACACAAGCATATATTGGTAGATAACAATTTAGAGAGATTCGTATCACTAATAAAGTACAAAATAACAACATTTAATAATACACAACATGGTTAGTCAATCCTCACCCTTCGATTCAATTTCCTTCTTAAATTCACAAATTTCGGTACACGAGAGTCGGCGATTAACTCACAAAAATTCCTCATCACACAAGAAGATTAATAGACACGTATTAGAAATCATATGGGTTTCAAAAGAGTCCCTAAGATTACCCAACAAAACCCAGTCTGACGATTATATTCAAACCCGCCGTTTTAGACTTAGTTTCGGCGAAAATTCAATATTTTGTTATCGTTTCGAAGTCGAATCGAAACGAAACTTTGGGAATGCCTAATTGGCAGAAATAGGGTTCTAATGGTACCTTCAATTTGACCCAATTCCATATAAATCAAAAAGCCCCAAATTTTGGCTTTCATGAGTGCTCCTAGGCGAGTGTGAGAGCCAAAACGCAAATTGTTTGCAACGATTTGCACAAACCACTCACAAACTAAAGGGAAATATAAATAAGACTATTTGCAAGAATTCATTATACCTATCATGCTTCAACTACCGAAATCCATCATTTATTGCGAAGAACTACTCAAAAACCAAGCCCAAAGAAGAGCGTTTGATGATTCTTACCTTTTTTAACGATTCTGCAATGATTCGGGTACCGGCACGCTTCTGAATGGTTAGGAACCTTCCTATCCCTTGGTTTATCCTCCTCCTTGAGCCTCAGCCTTGTACTAGCAACATAAAATGCGAGTATGAGTGAAAGAGGAATTAAAAATAGGGTTTTAAAGGGTAAAACCCGATTCTGCCCCGAACTGGGCTGGGGGTGGTCGACCGGCCGTTCAACCGGCCCAATCGACCGGCCCTGGTTGAAGGGTCAAAAAAATTCCAAATTGAGAGATCTTTGTCTTGCTATAAAGGTCTTTCAAAGATCTAATCATGGGTGAAAATACATTGTCATTTGGATTTTCCATCATTGTTTTATGGGCGTGCCAATATCGCCTTTTAAAACCTTCATGACTAAACTTCTCTCTCATCTTAAATTCTATAAGAGGTGTCAAGTCATCACTAGGGTCATCCATTTGCATTGGGTCCACTCCTGAACCTTGGGGCTCGACTCGGATGGCCCACAATTGTCGTCGATTCGAGGCCCGAGTTCGTGGTCCTGAAAACATACATGGGTTAATGGGTTAGAAATATGGGGGATTTCACAATAAGTGTGTAGGAGCACCACATCATTTGCATATGAGAATAGGTTGAGACTTCTCAAGAATCTTCTAAGCCAAATTGCTTCTTGAACAGCAGCTGAGCATGCAACATACTCAGCCTCCATCGTGGACAAATCAATGTATGTTTGCTTCTTGCTGCTCCAAGTAACAACTCCACCTCCAAGGACAAAAACATAACCTGAGGTAGACTTTTGCTCATCCTGACACTGCCCCAGTTAGCATCAATGTAACCTCTCAACCTCAAATTTGAACCATTATATGTGAGCATGAGATTTGTCATCCCACGAAGGTTACGAAAAATCCTTTTTACTGCCTGCAATGGGTAAGTCCTGGGTTACTCTGGTAATGATTGACCATCCCAGCAGCATAGCAAATATCTGGGCACGTGCACATCATCATGTACATCAGGCTACCAACAACAGAAGCATAGGGTACTCTTGACATTTGATTTTTCTCTTCTTCATTCTTAGGGCATTTATTTGGCCCAGTTTGCACGTTTTGTCCATTGGTGTGTCAATGGGCTTAGAATTTTGCATGTGGAATCGTTCAAAGACTTTCTTTAAGTAAGTTTGTCACATCCCGCCCTAAATCCACCAAGGGGGTACCCTATTTGGATTACCCGGGGGAGTGAATTACGGTCCCGCCGATCAAGTTTAGGAATGATCATAGTCACTTAGCACAATAATATAATCAAAAGCAAGAACATTCTTTGTAATTCAAATGATTTAATAATAAAAGTCAATAAAGGATCTCAGAAGGATCACAAAGAACATCAGAGTGCATAAAAGATACAAATAGGATATATAGTCAAAGTGTGAAAAGGAGGGGAAAAACCGTCATATAATAATAGCGGAAGGTAGATCGACTAAAATTAAGGGTTACAACCGGTTCCCAAAATGACAAGGGAACAAACTAAACTACGGTCTCGACAATTCAAATAAAAAGGTTAAAAAAGGGAATGAGGCAATATCCCATCCCTAACACATAAGTACAAAACTAAACTGCTCCAGATAAATCCCAATCTCAGACTACTAGTCTTTATCAACTTGTACACCGTGACCAGTGGGGTACGGGTCATCAACTTGGTTTTCAGAATGTTGATTGTCAAAGTCGACAGTAGTAATACCTGCAATAGAGTCTAACAAAGATGTTGCAAAAAGGAGTGAGTTCAAAAGAACTCAGCAAGGCAGTTATTCCATAAAACATAAGCAATATGATACAAACCATAACATGATGTAATATGATATGAAACACATGATGCAAGTATGATTCTAACAAAGATGTTGCAAAAAGGAGTGAGTTCAAAAGAACTCAGCAAGGCAGTTATTCCATAAAACATAAGCAATATGATACAAACCATAACATGATGCAATATGATATGAAACACATGATGCAAGTATGATTCTAACTCTATGAATGCTAGTCTCTAAGGTAGACATGCTTTAAGTCATAGCACCATACTTCTTTGGGTCGTCAGTCACTCCCCCTCAACCCATTCCGTATCTTGGGACTGCCGTGGTAGTTGGGTAAAGTCCTCTCAAACCATGGTAGGGGATTCGGTCACCACTCTCTCACATCACCATTTGGTCTAAGTATTGGCGCATGTCATGGCAAAGCCTAGCCCAATGCAAGTCTTCTACTCAGTCATATCAACTCAGATCTAGATACGTCCATTCCTCGCCTCGGGCAATCCTTTCTGGTATCCTTCACACTAGAGTCAGCGTAATCCAGGATTACGGACTCATCAACCCTATTGGTCATCCACAAATAGTAAACGGGAAGCTCTCACGTCCTCTCACGGGTTGGTTACCAGTCTTTAGCGCCCGTGAGCCAAAGTCTAGATATTTGCAACCCTACCAATAAATGGCCCCTTTCGGGTATCCGTAGTATGGTTTATGTCCTCTCAAGGGTTGGTTACCATTCTTAAGCGCCCATCAAACCATACCCTACCACGAGTCATTCGGTCTCAATGCCCTTCCGATTCGGGTATGATACGACAGGGACATCCTAGCCAAACAACTAGACAATCCTATGTATGTCATCCAATAACCCGGGAAAGTGTCGATAGGCACCTTCGAAGAACATCCCATACTATTCCCTCCGATGCCCAAGGACAGAAGCCTCATTAGGACACCCAATCCCAAGTTATACCTAAGCAATCGCATACTCAAGTCCATCATATCTCATACATTTAATACATCATCATGATAAAAGTTAAACTATAACATCGAAATAATCCATCATGAATACAAGTAACAAGAATAATAAATCATTATGACAAGAGTATATGAAACCACAATACTACTGTTCTAAAACATGTATAGCAGTCCTATGATAATCAAAAGCAATTAGGAGACTATGTTCACTAAGTAAAAGCACCAAAACATAAGTACATAGCCTATGTGTTTATGGAGATAGCCATCCTTACCTTAGGTTGAGTTGATGACGAATCAAGAGTTACCAAGGAATGATCCAAAAGTAGTGTTAAGACCCTAAACAAACATAAATAAGAGATTAGAGAAGAAATCGGGAAGATCGGAGGTCGAATGGGTCAAAACGGAGCAAGGTTGCTGTCAGTAGCATGTTTGGTCGATGCTCTTTGGTTGATGGCATCGACCAAAAAGGATCGACCAAAAGTGGTGTCGGGCAGCAAGTTGGATTTTGGTGATTTGGTCCGAAATTGGTCTTCCGGGGCTCGGATCGATCCGAAACTTGGAGGGATGATTAATAACAATGTAAGAACACTACCTAGCAAGTATTATCACAATCCAATGGTCCAAATGAAAACCCCCAAATTGAGGTCCTATGTTCTAAAGATAAGAATCCTAGCATTCATGAGAAATCGATGTAATTGAAAGGGAAGCTAAAGAATTAGTTGGGGAATAGGTTAGGAACAAGATTACAATCATTTGCAAGCCAGAAATTAGGCTAATTATACTCCACATTTCAGTCTAGTATAAGAAATCAAGTTGTTAAGCAAAGAATTATGGTAATGCATATGCAAGGATCAAGATGCAAGTGAGGCATCGCAAGAATGAAGGAAAAGCAAGTATAAATGGGAAGAGGAGGCATTCATGGCAAGGTGTTTGCAAGGTTGCAGCACTTTGGCTATGGTCTCACCAGTAAAAGAAGAAGAGAAGTGGGTAGGATAGAGAGCAAGAGAGAGAATCATACCTTGGAAGATGATAATGGGGTCAAGAGACAATGATTGCAATGATTGGGGGCAAGGATCCTTCATAAATACCAAGAGAGTGCCTTGGGAAGCTCCACTCTCATTCTCAGTGGTCTAAATGAGTGTAGTAGGGCTCAAAACATGAGGCTAGCATTTATAGATGAGAGAATATTCCAACAACATCTTTTACTTGAATCTGGGCAACTTTGGTCGATGCTCTTTGGTTGATGGCATCGACCAAAGAGGATTGACCAAAACAGGTTTCAGCAGAAAATCCAGAAATAGTTCAGCAACTTCGGACAGGGATTCGGAGGGCTATATGGGGTCAAATTGAGTGGGGTTTTCTCCTACAAGTCCATCAAGAAGTCTAGTTTCAGGAAATATCTTTGGATTGAGCATGGGAGTTCATCTGGTACTTTAAATAATTCACCCCTTTTCGGTGCGCAGGTTCTCACTAAACACCAACAATGTACCCAAGTAAGGGGTATCATCGTCAATGTCTATGGGTTTCGGGTCAAACACCATGTCTTCCATAAAGAGGGACCACAAGGACTTCTTCCTTCACTTTGGGACATTGGATCTACTCTAAGGAAAAGGTCGGACATAACCTCCTAAAGCTTTCAAAGATAAAAACACTGAAATCAAGGTCTAATATTAAGGTCTAACATCAAACAAGTCTTTCTTTATCTCAAAGCAATTAGGTGTCCTGGTTAGGTTTGGGCTAGATTTCACAAAGTTTGTTAAGACAAACCAAGAAAATTCTTTGAGTGATTCCTCACTATCTTGATGCCTAACACAAAGTTGGCTTCGCCCATGTCCTTCATCTTAAATGTAGAGGACATCCACTCTTTAGTGGCGACAATCATGTCAATGTCATTCCCTACTAAAAGGATATCATCGACATATAAAGAGAGAACTAAGAATCCTTTCTTGGACCATTTTATATACACACAATGATCTTCTTCAATCACATCAAAACCATTCGATGTTATGGCATGATGAAATCTAAAATACCATTGTCTGGATGCTTGTTTGATGCCATATATGGAACGTTTAAGGCAGAAAACTTTGCGCTCATGTCCCTTGGACTTAAAACCCACTAGTTGATCGATATAGATCTCTTCGTCCAGTTCTCCATTGAGAACTACCATTTTAACGTCCATTTGAAAGATTTAGTCTTGCCATAATGGACAATATAAGGTGAATGGATGCTATCCTCACCATAGGGGAGAATGTCTCATCATAGTCCACACCCTCTCTTTGGGTGTAGCCTTTTGCCACAAGTCGTGCCTTATATTTGTCAATTGATCCATCGGCCTTACGCTTAACCTTAAGAACCCATTTGTTCCCAATAGTTTTGCAATTAGATGGAGGATCAACTAACTCCCAGACTTAGTTCTTTTCCACAAAACACAACTCATCTTATATATTAGCCAACCATTTATCCTCAGCATGTGATGATAGCACTTCGTTTAGTGATGCAGGCTCCTCCTCATCAACTAAGGCACACAAAAGGGCGTCCCCTTCAATCTCAAATCGACGACGGGGAATATGTCCTCTTGTGCTTCTATGTGCATTATGATCACATTGGTTTATGGGTGTGTCCCCACCAGGTACACTCCCACTAGGTTCACAGTCTACATTCGTGCTCCCACTTAGTGCACTATGACCAATATCTTCTCTAGCGACTAAAGGATGTGTTTTATCCCCACCCTCGCCAAGAGGATTTGGTATGCGGTGATCCTCCTCTGTCTTATAAAGGTCAAGATCTCTATGCGCATTAGATAAACTAGGTTAATTTGCTTTTAGAAATTCAACATCTCGTGGCTCAATCTCAGTCATACCTCACTAGGGTGTTCACCATACATAACGTATCCCTTAGAGCTATTAGGATATCTGACAAAGATGCATTTCTTAGCTCTAGGTCCTAACTTCCCATACTTATGAGAAGGGGTGTGAACATACCCAGCACAACCCCATGGTCATAAATGTCCTAGAGTAGGCTTTGTACCTTTCCATAGCTCATAAGGTGTAGATGGTTTGACTGAGATGGTACTCTATTTAAGATATAGGCTGCAATCTAAAGTGCATCTCTCCAAAAACTGATTGGGAGGTTTGCTTGCGCCATCATGGACCCAACCATGTCCAATAGAGTTCTATTCCTTCTTTCTGCTACACCATTTTGTTGCAGAGTGTTAGGAATAGTTAATTGTCTCACAATTCTTTAAATTGTTCAGATAAATATTCTTGTCCACAGTCAGTTCGTAGAATTTTTAAATTCTTGCCTAATTGATTCTCAACCTCTATCACAAAGCATTTGAAGAAATCTAATGCTTCATGACAGTGAGCGATCAAATAAATGTAACTGCATCGTGAATGATCATATATAAAGGTGAGAAAATAGGAGGCTCTATGTCTTGCCTTAACATTCATGGGTCCACAAATGTCAGAGTGTACTAACTTTAATGGTTGAGTTGATCTAGGTGCCATTCCAAAAGGCTTCCGATGAGCCTTTCCAGCTAGACAAGGTTCACATATGGGCAGGTCTACTTTAGCGAGTGAGCCTAAAAAGCCGACTCTAGTTAACCGTGACATCCTGTGCTTCCCAATGTGGGCCAACCTAGAATGCCATTTTACAGATTATATGTGAAATCCAGCCCAAACCTAGCCAGGTCACCCTATTTGTTTTGGGTAAAGAAGGGTTAGTTTAAATGTTGACTTTAAAGTTGGACCGTGATTTCAGTTTTGTTTAATGTTGACTTTGAAGTTTGACCGTGATTTCAGTTTTACTATCTTTGAAAATCTTAGGAAGCCATGTCAGACCTTTCTCTTAGGGTTGATCCAATGTCCCAAAATGAGGGATGATGTCTTTGTGGGCCATCTCAGTAGAAGATATGGTGTTTGACCCAAAACCCATGGACATTGATGGTGGTGTTTCCTTATGGAAACTTTAATTGATTTGGTGTTGAACTACTCATTGGTGAAGAAGAACTTGGTTGATGGACCTAAAGCTTAGTTGGACCTGGTTTGAAGACATCCCTCCATACTAGGTAAGTAGTATGATGCATTGAAAGAAGCCCATCCAAAAATATTGAAGTTAGGCCCATTAAATCCCTATTTTTGAACAAGCTGTCTAGGCAGTGCATTTTGGTAATTTTCTGTTTTGAAGGTTTTTAAAAGCTTTATTTCTTTTAATTTCGTGGTAAACAATCCCACTAGGTTTCTAACTCTCTAGAGAATGTGGAAAGGACCTTAGAACTTCCTCTTTGGCAACCAATCAATCAACAGGGTCAGTTTGGTGAAATCCTAGTAATTCTTGGACTCTGTGTGCTATTTAAAGAGGGGGAACTCCATGTTTTTCAATCCCAATCTGTTCTAAACCTTTGGAGAACGTGGGAAGAGCCCTAGATCCTCTCCTTCGAAGCCAAGAAAGACCCTCAAACATCTGTTCAGATTTCTTCATCGGTTTCTCTTCTAAAAGGTTAGTATTCAATTCGTTTCTTCTTTAATTCATTCTTTCTTCTCTACTTCTGATATTCTGATAATGAGAAGGGTATTACACTGCTGTAATGACCTCTTCTCTAATTCTTTTAGCCCTAGCAATTCACTCTATGTTCTTGAAGCCATATGGCGATGATTCTTGAATTTGATTCCACCAACAATCTTGATGATACTTTCCCTGAATTTTCTACCTATCTTTATGATTGTGGGGAAGGTCTCATACTATTACCATGACCTTCCCTTGTGTCCTCATGATTGAGGAGTTGATCCTTGTTTTTCCTTGGACCAATTGGCAACCCTTCTATTTTCTATTAATTCATTGGATCCTCCCCAAGACTTTCTTTATTATGATTTCTTTATCTTTATTCCCTAGGGTGAATCTTTATTCTCCCTAGTCTTCCCATGGGATATTAGGATTTCTTTCCTTTGAATTTATTTACATTCTTTTCTCTCATTGGTACACCCTTCCTATTTCCATTCTTGATTTTGAAATATTAATGAGATGTTCCTTTATCTATCTTGGGTTGTTTTTTTGTGAGAGTTTATTATGGGTAACTCTCATGGGAGGTAACCAACTCTTATGAGAGGTAACCATATCTGAGACCCTGATGTTCTTTTATCTGTTGGAAACTTCCCAACACCTTTTCAGATTGTGCATTCTTTGTTTCTCTTTTCCTAGGGTGAATCTTGATTACCCCTAGCCTTTCCATGAGAGCCATCAGTTTTGTTCTGAATCTGCGCACCGAAGAGGGGTGAATTAGTTGAAATACCTAATGAACTCCTCTGCTCAATCCAAATATATTTCCCGAAACTAGACTTTGTAATGGACTTTCAGGAGAAAACCCCACTCAATTTGACCCCATATAACCTTTCAAATCCCTGTCCGAAGTTGCTGAACTATGTCTGTCAAATCCTGCTTGCGCATCAAAGAATATGAGCTTAGTTGGTGGACCTAATGAACTCAAATTCTTGATCTGAAAGTATTTCTGGAAACTAGACTTCTTTATTGACTTGTGGAAGAAAACCTCACTCAATTTGACCCTGTATAGCCCTCCGAATCCCTATTTGAACCTTGCTGTTTTGCTTGGTAGACTGATTGGTCTACTGGACCACTCGACCAAAGGGTTTGCCAAATCCGAGAATTTGTAATTTTTAGGGTTTTTCACTTCTATTTAAACCCTACTTCGAGTTTCTTAGTTACGGCAGCCTCCTAAACACTTTTTGAACGTGAGAAGACCTCTCCGAAACTCTCTCTGGTGATTTCAAAGATTCCTCTGCAGATCTGAAGCCTCTCTTCTTTGTTCTTACAATTCAAGGTTAGTATCTCTTCTGAAATTCTAATTATTTTTTCTTTGATCTTGTTCTTGATTGAGATCAGGAAGTTGATGCTGCATCCTTGCAACCATCCCTTCGTGATCTCCTTCGTTTCTTTGAGATCTATGATCATCATCATGATCTCAACCCTAGCCAAAGATTTTCTTGAAACCCTAACCCTTGTATCATCCTTCTGGAAAATCTTGGTAACCTCCCATGCGAGGGAAACCTCGTGGGCAATGTTTCTATTAACCTAAATTAGGTTTCCTATGATTTTCTTGTTGCTTTTGGCCAATTATTTAATTTTCTTTCATTCTGTGATCTCAACCTTTTTATGGGAACCATAAGGTTGAAACCCTAATTTCTTGGGTCAAATAAAAAACCCATATTTTGACCATGACTTGATGATTTTATCTTCCCATATGATTCTAATACATCCTAGGAAGTTCCCCTTCGAATTTCGGATCAATCCGACTTCAAACGAAGAAGTTATGGCCAAAACAGTTTTCACTATTCCGTACTGACTTGCTTGGTCGACTGGGCCAGTCTACCAAGCACTCGACCAAAGGAGTCAGTAGCTTCGTTTTTCGCCCGAATTGATTCGTTTGCTCTCTGATCTTTTAGGCATCTTTCCTAATATTGTATCTATGATTGTTAGGAGTCTATTTGCTAAGTTTGGAGTTGCTCTCTTTGATTTTTGGATCATATTCTTCGATAATCAAGTAAGGACAGTTAATTCCTTAACTACATAGATTGCTTGTTCTCTGGTTTCTACTTTGTGAAACTATGAGATTACTTACTGTTATTATAATTTAATTCTGATCTCTTACTCTGAGATCAGTAGCACTTGTTTATATTATCTTTTTCATTTTTCATGTTATATGAATTACCTATTATTGCCTAATCTGATTTTGCTTTTACATTCTCTTGTATATGATGAACTGTTGGTTGTATATGTTATGATTGATCTGAGAATGTGTTTGCTTAAGTTTGGTTTGGGATTGGGAAGTGTCCTTTTGACACTTCTGTCCTTGGACATCGGAGGGAATAGTATGGGATGTTCTCCGAAGATGCCCATCGACGCTTTCCCGAATCAATGGTTGTCATACCTAGGGCTGTCTAGCAGTGTTTGGCTAGGATATACCCCTGTTATATCAGACCCGAATCGGAAGGGTATTGAGACCGAACGACCCGTGGTAGCAATGGGGATTCGTGGGCGCTCAAGACTGGTAACCAATCCGTGAGAGGACATGGATCACATTGTGGATACTCGAAAGAGGCCATTTATTGGAGGGTTGCATATGGCTAGACTTGGGCTCATGGGCTCTCAAGACCGGTAACCAACCCGTGAGAGGACATGAGAGCTTCCCGTTTACCATATGTGGATAACCAATAGGGTTGATGAGTCCATAGTCCGAGTTGGTCGGTGCCATAGGATACGCTGACTCTAGTGCGAAGGATACCGGAAAGGATCGTCAGGGACGAGGAATGGACGTATCTAGAACTGAGTTGATATAACTGACTAGATGAATTGCATTGGGCTAGGCTTTTCCCTGACATGCACCAGTACTTATCCCAAATGGTTGTGAGAGAGTGTGTTGACTAAATCCCCTACCATGGTTTGATGAGGACTTTACCCAATTACCCGGCAGACCCAAGATGCCAGGATGGCTGAGGGGGAGTGACTGACCTACCCAAAGTACGGTGCTATGACTTAAAGCTTGTCTACCATAGAGACCAGCATACCTAGAGTTTAGATGCATACATACATTATCTGTTCCATATTGTATTGCATCTTGTTATGTTTTATCGCATGTTATTTATGTTGTTATGGATTAACTTGCCTTACTAAGTTTCTTTCGAAACTCATTCCTTTTTGTACAATCTGTTGTTAGACTTCTCTACAGGTTCGGATTTCTTTGACGGTCCATATAAGGAAGCGCAAAGTGAAGAAGATGAAGACTGAAAGAGAAGAAGAGCTGACTGAAGATGTGGAATAGTTTTCTCTTCATTCTTCTAGACGTATCTTTTACTTTACTTGTATTAGCTTAGAGCTTTACTTAGATTTTGATCTACCTTCTGCATGTTTGTAGGGTATATTTCCGCTATACTCTACAGTTGTCTTTTGATTTGGTATCTTGTTATTCCGCACTCTGATATTCTATAGTGATCCTTTTGAGATCCTTTCTTGACTTTTATTATAAATTACTTGAACATTATGATTTGTTCTTGCTTTTGATTATGTTATTGTGCGAAATGGATATGATCGTTCCTAAACTTGATCTTTAGGGCTGTGGATCACACTCTCGGGTATGCTAGTTAGGGTACCGGCTGGGGGGATGTGACATTATATATTACTGCCAACAATTAAAGAAGAAGATTAGAGATAACCGGAATCAAATCTAATTTAAAAAATCCATTGTCAAGAATGTAGTGACCCCATATGGCCCCTTTAAATAACAAATCCAAAGCACCGTTGGAAAAATGAAAGAATATCCAAAACTTAAAATTGCTGAAATCGAAACTAAATTATGCATTATGTCTGGTGCATAGAATACATCATGGAGGATCAACTTGCGGCCCGTTCATAAGCTAAGTTGGATTGCTCCAATGCCTTGAACATCAATGTTGGCGCCATTTTCCATGTCGATCCTATGCATTCCCAATGACACTTTGCGATAATTTATGAAACTGCCTCTTTCCCGTGTGACGTTCCTGGTTGCTCCTATATCAACAATCCAATATGATTGTGTTAAGGCAACCAAAACTCCATATCAATTTTATTTAATTGACAGGGGAAAGATCCTTACCTGGATTCGCTTTCCTAAATAATGAAGTATACGCAGCGGAAGTAAGTCTAGATCCACGTTCTCGTTCCACCACCAAATCTCTACCGGGGTGATTCCACAATCACTAGGATAGGGAATAATTTTCGCAACCCAAATGCCGTGTGGAAAGGATGGGATAGTGATCTAAAGCAAAGGAAGTAAACCTCCAATGGGTTTATCCTTCCTGCGTTTCTTGGAGAAAAGGAGAGAGAGAGATGGAAGCCGCCATTTTCTGGAAAAACTCTCGTACGAATGAATCACACACTTACTCACTAATGTGGTGGTTACAAATATATAACCTATATTCTGTAACCGCCCTAATTGTGAGTTTCTAGATTTGCCCTTGGGCATTTAATTTATTAATTATATTAATAAATTCCAACAGCTCCCACTTGCACAGGGCAAGTGTTAATCTTTCAATGTGTCTCAGACACACATGTATATCCCAGATATACACATTCAGTCTCTTTGCTATGTATCCTAGATACATAGACCTCTTGTGTCCCAGACACACATGTATATCCTAGATATACATATTCAATCTCTCTGCTATGTATCCTAGATACATAGACCTCTTGTGTCCTAGACACACATGTATATCCCAGATATACATATATATTGATCTCTTCACTATGTATCCCAGATACATAGTCCACTTGTGTCCCAGACACTAATATCCACAAGTCATACTGGAAAAATGGGTTGTGTGACCGGTGATATACCTGCACGCGTGAGCCCCAAACTAGAAACCTTCCCAAAAGGCCAGAATGGCACATCACTCAAAGAAACATATCAAATAAGCATTAGTATAACACAGTATCCTAGGTTTTTTCAAACTCATCAGACTAAAGGTATCTCGATCCCTCTGAGAGATCACCTTCTTGTCCTTAAAATGTTCACTACTGTGACAAATATAGTTGGAGCCAGCAAACACTTTTAGGGTGCAGTTGAATCAAACCTTTCCTTTCGCCCCAGATCATCACTACACTTAGGATTGACTCCTTTCCTGGTAGTGCCCCTTTAGGTCGAATCAATCATGACCATAGGTAACACCCCAAAGTAGCCACATCAACCCTTCGTTTCATGATGTCGTCAAAAGTCACTAAGAACACTAATGGACCATAAGGTCCAGGACTCACACAATGAGAGGAGCAGAGATCCATCCTCTCATTTCCAATGATCGCTAAGCACACATAGTATGATATACGTGCTATGGTGGAGCATTCTATATACAATAGAACATATGTCCATCTCAACACCATACAGGTCTTAGTCCAGTCGCAACCCTCTTGCGCCAAACCCAAGTTTCTTTATTGTCGCCACCCTGGCGCCACATAAAGTACTCGCACCTGGCTCCTATAGGCAACATGAATAGTGGGAACATTCATGTCGATTCTCTTCACAATAGAGAAACTCATCTTGATTCCAAATCAAGGCGACATCATGATTATGAATTGACCTACACAAAGTCATTCACAATCTGTCTCATCTCTGCTCGCCTCCAAGGCGCCAGAGGCGAATGCTCGTGTGAGTGAGCCATTCTCTTGCCTATTGACATATCTTGTTTATATGCTATAAAAACACAATCACACAGAAAGTGAATAAAACAAATGCTGGAATGAACTCATATTACTCAATAATAAGAAAGTCTCAGTACAAAAATAAGTCACAATCTACGCAAGCCCAAGGATTTTACATGAGAAATAAAAACATTCTTGGCTATAGGTTTGGTAAGAGGGTCAGCTACCATCTGACTAGTAGATATGTGCTTAAGTACAACTTTCTTCCTTGATGTAATGTCTCTAACAAAGTGATATCTCAACTGTATATGTTTGGTCTTCCCATGATACTTGGGGTCCTTGACATAGCTAAGAGCTGTCGTACTATCACAGTAGACAAGGGTAGCCTCTTTGGATGTCATCACAATCCCAGTATGTCGAAGGAATCTCTTCAACCAAACAGCCTCTTGAACTGCAGCTGAGCATGCCACATACTCTGCTTCCATGGTCGAGAGGGATATACAAGCCTGCTTCTTGTTACACCACGAAATGGCCCCGCCATTCAGCAAGAAAGCATATGCAGAGGTTGATTTGCGCTCATCGATGTCTCCAGCCCAGTTGGCATCGCTATAGCCAACTAAGCGCAAATCCGATCCTTGGTAACACAACATGTAGTTACTCGTTCCTCTGAGATATCTCAATATCCTTTTGACTGCTTTCCAGTGCTCTATGCCTGGGTTTGATTGGTATCGGCTAACCAAACCCACTGCATAACAAATATCCAGCCTAGTACACATCATAGCTTACATAAGGCTACCTACTGCACTAGAATATGGAACTCTTTCCATCTTGGTTTTCTCCTCTGGAGTCTTAGGACCCATATCAAGGCTCAAATGCAAACCCTTCTCAACTGGAGTATCAATTGGTTTGCAGTTGTGCATCTGGTATCTCGTCAAGACATTGTCAATATAGATCTCCTGAGATAAACCCAGTAATCTGTTTTGCCTATTTCTGACAATCTTGACACCAAACACATAGCTTGCTTCACCCATGCCCTTCATATCAAATATGGAGGACAACCATTTCTTAATGGTTTCAATAGCTCCTTGCTATTGCTAGCCATAAGTATGTCATCTACGTACAGTGTCAAAATGACATAATTACCATCAGATCTCTTAGTGTAAACACAGTGGTCTTCCTCAAGCATGGAAAACCCTTTTTCCATCATAGCTTGGTGGAAGCGCACATTCCACTGTCTAGATGCTTGCTTTAAGCCATATATGGACTTCTTAAGCTTGCACAATTCGCGCTCAAGTCCATTAGCTTCAAAGCCTTGAGGTTGATCCATATAGATCTCTTCCACAAGTTCTCCATTGAGAAAAGTAGTTTTTACATCCATCTGATAAAGCTCCAAGTCCAACTGAGCAACAATGGCTAGAATCAGGCGAATTGAGGCAAACCTAACCACAGGGGAAAAAGTTTCCTCATAATCAACGCCCTCTCGTTGGGTGTAGCCCTTAGCCACTAAACGAGCCTTGAATCTCTCAATAGATCCATCCGCCTTTCTCTTGATCTTGAGAACCCACTTTTTCCTGATTGCCTTTCGGCTCGGCGGCAAGTCAACCAAGTCCTAGACATGATTAACTTTCATCGACTCCAACTCTTCCTTTATTGCTTTCAACCATTCCTTTGAGCTTGACCCCGCAAGAGCTTCTTGCATGCTCTTCGGTTCATGCTCATCGATTGAAGTCATCTCACAGTCGATCTCTTTAGGAGTTACCATGTAGGCTTCATCCTCTATGTCGAAACGTCGACGAGGAACTAGCTCGTGCCCACTACTGCACAAGTGCATGTCAGATTGCCCACCCTCTGAGGTAGCTATCACATCTACACTCCCACTCCCACTAGGCCCCAGGTTCATTATCCAGAATCTAAATCCATGGAGTGACAAGACCACTATCTTGTATCTCAAAGAATTCTGATGATTCTTTGTTAACTCCTGAAAGAGATGGAAATCATTCTCCAAGAATGTTGCATCCCTAGAATCAAGTTCCGTTCTCCTCTCACTCTCATCTAGTCCAATGAAGATATGGCCCTTTGAGGGTTCAGATTATCTCACAAAGATACACTTTCTTCCTCTGGGTCCAAGGTGTCCATATTGGTGAGAAGTAGAGTGAACATATGCTACACATCCCCATGCACGCAAGTAACTCAAATCTGGCTTCCTTCCGATCCACAACTCATATGGTGTGGAAGGAACCGATTTGGTTGGAATTCTGTCGAGGATATAGGCCGCAGTCAGCAAAGCATCTCCCCAGTAAGAAATGGGTAGATTTTACTGTGCCATCATGGATCTCACCATGTCTAGCAAGGTTCTATTCCTCCTCTCAGCAACCCCATTTTGCTGTGGCGTCCCTGGAATAGTAAGGGTTCTAGATATCCCCTTTTCATCACACAACCCTTTGAACATATCGGAGAGATACTCTCTACCTGTCACATCCTCCCAGCCGGTACCCTATCTGGCATACCCGAGAGTGTGATCCACAGCCCGAAGATCAGGTATCGAGTAATCAACCTCCCACATAAACAATAGCATAATCATGAACAATAATAATAAAAGTGCGGAAGATAAACCATAGATCCAAATAAGGAAAGAATGAATCATATATAAATCAGAGTACTAGATATAATCAGAGTGTCTAAATCAGATAAGTAAAGTGAGGCGAATCCCACTCTACAACCAGCGGAAAAGTAGTTCTAAAAGAGAATAAGCAAGACAGAATCTAATCCCAGTAGCAGGTACAATGGGTAACTAAATTGTTCTCAACTTTATAGACAACATCCCTATAAGTATAAATCTCATAGACAGCACAAGGACGCTTCCACTCTATGGTCGGACTAAGCATCGTACGGAGCATAACCACTCGCGGGATCTTCAGTGTAATTGTTGTAACCGCAATCACCTTCCTGGAGATATGCCTCTTCTCCTTGCGCTTCTTCATAGGGGTCGTCATGATATTCAGTACCTGTAGAATAGTCTAACAAACATTGTACAATAAAGGAATGAGTTTCAAAGAAACTCAGTAAGGCAGTTAAATCCATAATAACATAAATGGCAGGATTTCAGAACAAACATAAATGCAATATGTTATGAGACAAACAATGAATGTATGAATCTAACTCTACATATGCTGGTCTCTATTGGCAGACATGCTTTAAGTCATAGCACCGTACTTCTTTAGGAATGTCTCAATCACTCATCATCAGTTGGTAATGGGTCCGGCATCCCTCGGGACATTCCATGGCTTGGGGTATAGGTCACCACTCTCTCACATCAACATTGGTCTAAGTACCGGCGCATGTCAGGGTAAAGCCAAGCCAAATGCAAGTCTTCTACTTAGTTACATCAAGTCAGATCCAGATACGTCCATTCCTCGTCCCTGACGATCCTTTCCGGTATCCTTCACACTAGAGTCCTCATAGTCCCTGACTACGGACTCATCAACCCTATTGGTCATCCACATATGGTAAACTGGAAGCTCTCACGTCCCCTCACGGGTTGGTTACCGGTCTTAAGCGCCCGTGAGCCCAAGTCTATCCATATGCAACCCTACCAATAAATGGCCCCCACAATGTGATTCCTGTCCTCTCACGGGTTGGTTACCGGTCTTGAGCGCCCATGAATCCCCATTGCTACCACGGGTCGTTCGGTCTCAATACCCCTCCGATTAGGGTCTGACATAACAGGACATCCTAGCCAAACACTACTAGACAATCCTAGATATGTCATCCAACAGTTTAGGAAGGTGACCAGAGGGCATCTCCGGAAACATCCCATAATATTCCCGTAGTAGTCCAAGGACAGAAGTGTCAAAAGGACACCTCTCCTTTCCAAACCATACTTAAGCATACACATGCATCAATACATATCATCACATATATGGTAACTTCATATATGGAAAGAAATCAATAACTACAATCAATTTGTATATAATTGGTAAGTAAATCATACATGAGTCAATTCAATATGAATAAATAATGCTACTGATATCAAGACAGTACCACAGTAGTATAACATTATAAGAATCTAATTAAAGAAATAACTTAACAAGATTCAAATATAGAAACTAAGATATGCAATTTATGTTGTTAAAGAAGTAACCATCCTTACCTTTTATAACTCGCAAAGGAATCCTAAGAAATCAAGTAAGATCTTGACAAACTTGAGAAGAAGGTCCTAAACAAGTGTATACAACATATTAGGAAAGATCCCTAACAGAAAAGATACCAAAACATCCAAAACAGACCAATTCTGGAGTTGCTGTATTCATTGGTCGAGTGGATTGGTCGACTGGTCCAGTCGACCAATGCAGACAGTAGCCTATAAAATTAGAGTTTTGAGATATAAAATCCGAATTTGGTGGTTCAAAAGGGTACTAATCAAGGAGTAAACTACATTAGTAGTATCCTAACGTATAGGAGATCTCAAAACACTAATCAAATCAAGTCATCAAGATCCAAATTAGGAAACAAAAAGTTACCATAATTAGATCAATCATGGTTCTTGAAGAATTCAAGATAGAAATCAAAGACAAGAACAATAGGAGAATGGATCATTGATTCAGGTAAAGGTATCATGAAAAGCATACTTAGATCTTCAAGAAAATAGACCTAAGAGCAAAAATCTAAATAAGGAAACAAAACCTACCATATATGTAACTATCATGATTTATGAAGAAAACATGGTATGGTAGAAGAGAAACAACTAGAGATTGATAGATCATGGATCATGAAAAGAAAACACAGCAATTGACTACTAACATGATCAATATAGTAGATCCAAGGAGATCAGAATTCAAATCAAAAGATAAACAAAGACAAGATCATGATTTGATCATGATTCCTTCAAAAGCTTGCAATGATCATGGTTAAGATCATTGCATTAGCCATTAATCCTTAGGAAGATCATGAGAGACAAGTCCAGAGATGTTTGCAACAGAGAATGCAGCATCTCCTCTACTGTCTCAACTCAAAAAGGAAAGAAAAACAGAGATGGAGGAGAAGAAGAGAGTGTAGACATACCTTTGATGCAAAAGGAAGAGTTTTGACGAAGATCCGTCAAGAAAATCACCAAGGATGCAAGGGAGATGACTTGCAGAGGTCTTTGGTTCGTTCCAAAGAGTTTGGAGGCAGCAAATACAAAGTAGACTCGATATTGGACTTAAATAGAGCAAGCAAGACCTAATTGCCAAAGACAGCACCCATTGGTCGAGTGGATTGGTCGACTGGTCCAATCGACCAATCAGTCGACCAATGCAGACAGCAATTCCTAAACAGGGAATTGAAGACCCATATCAAATCCAATCCTAAAGGGGTTTTGCACACATATCAAGTGACTTACCTAATAGGTAGAAATGCCTTCAAACCATGATAGAGAGCACTCCAAGTCCATCAACTAATCTGATCTTCATCAAGATTCAATTTCCATAAATAGAACTTCATCATCAACTCTCATGGATTCAAAGCCAGACACCAAGTCCTCCACTGGGATGGCCCAAAGCTGACTTCTTACTTTACTTCGGGTCACTGGACCTACAAATAACAAAGTTTCCGGGTCTAGGTTAGGGCTGGGTTTTACACTACCTCTATCCGTTCTTAGAGTTATAATCCTTTTATCTAATTGATTCTCAACTAAGCTCATGAATTTCTTAAAACATTCTAGAGCTTCTGACTTATGAGAAATTAGATAAATGTGACCATACTGTGTATAGTCATCTATGAATGTGATGAAATATGCCTGTCATTTTCTAGTATGCACATTCATGGGTCCACACACATCTGAATGGATAAGTTCTAGAGGAAGAGAGGCTCTCAAAGCCTTTTCAAATGGTTTTCTAGTTGCTTTTCCTGCTAGACATGACTCACAGGTTGGCAAATCAGATAGTGAACCTTGGCCTAAGAGACCTTCTCTTGCCAACCTATTCATCCTATCTAAGCCAATATGTCCTGGTCTAGCATGCCACAAATTAGAATCAATACACACAGTATTTTGGCATGCCACAAATTAGAATCAATACACACAGTATTTTGGCAAAAAAAAGCATTACTAGGATTGGATAAATTATCAATTGTATCCAATACAATAAAACCATTATTAAGAAAACCATAACCATAAACTGTATCACCTAGATACAAAACCAAAGAATTGTTTTCAAATACAACTCTAAAACCATGTCTCATAAACCACTCTTGTTTCTGTTCTCACCTCTGTTACTTTGCCTAGACCACTGAGGTTGAGCTCTCTCCTTCTTGTGCTTGAAGCCTGCACCCTTACTAGTGCTTGCTTCAGCAGCAACTACTTCAGTGTGAGGGACATCGGCCAACATCCGATCCTCCTTTAGCTCAAGGTGCTTGGCAGCTTGATCAAATGTCTTGACCTCATCAATATGAGTCCAGAAGATCTTCATATGCTCCCAAGACTTAGGCAATGACCTGATGACTGCAGAGACTTGCTCCTCATCAGTCTTTTGGTGCCCACATGCGCTCAACTCACTAATCATGTTGGACATGATGGTTATATGCTGCCTCATGGTGTGACCCTAGCGCATCTTATAACTATCAAATGTGAGTCTGAGCTGACGACCTCTTGTGGTGGAAGTCCCTCCCTACTGAAACTTCACAACCTCCCACAAAGACTTTGTAGTCCTATGCTTCTCTAACCGAAGCATCAGGTCATCCCTCATGGAGCTTAGGATAGTAATCCTAGCTACCCAGTCTTTCCTCTTCCAGGCATTGTAAAGCTCAAGGTTCCTGCTATACTGTGCAGTGGTACCTTCCTCAGGTGGGGACATAGTCTAGTTTACGGTTTCCAGCATGTTCTATTCTTCTAGGAGATACTGCACCTTTCGGTGCTAAAGGTCATAATACCTCTCATTCAATTTATCTCCTTTCGCAGAGTTAGCAAGAATGCTCTTGGTAGCAGCCATTTATTCTAGAGATATTACATACAAGAATGAGTTCAATTAATCTAGCATAAAACACAACTCATGCAATAGCAAATCATACTAGCGTAGTCAACCTACGGGATAAGCATTTAAACCAAAAGAGATGCTAACAAACATTCAATCAAAATCTCATGCAAACCCACATAGACTTATACACTAGTTTCATTATGTGAAAGAAACATGATTGATAAACCCATAATTAAAACAATTTTAATAAAATAAAATATGCAATCATGTTAATGCTATGAGGTGGTTCACACAGAACACTTCTACCTCATTAGCTCCCACTAGGCCCTCAATGCTCAAACATCACATAGATTGTGAGCCATTGATGTCCAGTAAATAGAAACACATTCAAAACTGGACAAATTCTGAGACGGATTCTGAGACGGCTCTCCGTCTGGCTTTTTGCAACCAGACGGATGACCGTCTCCTAGACGAAAAATCCGTCTGGGTCACTGTGTTCTGTCAGACCAACTGACGGACAACCATTTGGTCCACAGTGACCAAAAAACAACGTTTTCGGATTTTTTCATGAATGATTTTTTTTTCTTTCAAAAAACGGTAAAACACATTTTTTTCTCCAAAAAAAAAAAATCATCCAAAAACAAAAAAAAATCCAACAATAAATTTTAAACAAAATTAATTATCATGGATAATCAATTCATGCAAAAATTTACAAGGGAAATTCACAAGGATCCTCCCATTCGGATCTGAACCCAAAACATAAGGGTTTCCAAAAACCCTATCAATTCTCCCATGGGTTTCGTATTAAACCCTGGATTCTCCGTAAACCCTTGATCCTCCCATTGGATCCATACAATTAAATTAAACAATGGGGAGGAACAAAGAACCGTGGGAACCAATGGCTCTAATACCAATGTTGGTAAAACTCCATATATATCAATTTTATTTAATTGGCAGGGGAAAGATCCTTACCTGGATTCGCTTTCCTAAATAATGAAGTATACGCAGCGGAAGTAAGTTTGGATCCACGTTCTCGCTCCACCACCAAATCTCTACCAGGGTGATTCCACAATCACTAGGATAGGGAATAATTTCCACAACCCAAATGCCGTGTGGAAAGGATGGGATAGTGATCTAAAGCAAAGGAAGTAAACCTCCAATGGGTTTATCCTTCCTGTGTTTCTTGGAGAAAAGGAGAGAGAGATGGGAGCCGCCATTTTCTGGAAAAACTCTCGTACGAATGAATCACACACTTACTCACTAATGCGGTGGTTACAAATATATAACCTATATTCTGTAACCGCCCTAATTGTGAGTTTCCAGATTTTCCCTTGGCATTTAATTTATTAATTATATTAATAAATTCCAACACATGTGTACTCAAAAAGGTACCAGGAAAATATAAAGATGGTACCTTCTTTGACTCAGTGCAGTCACAAGCAAAGTGTCCCTTCTTTTGGCAATTGTAGTGGCACATCACTCCAGCCGGTACCCTATCTGGAATACCCAGAGGTGTGATCCACAGCCTAGAAGATCAAGTTTAGGAACGATCATATCCATTTAGCATAATAACATAATCAAAAGCAAGAACAAATCATAGTATTCAAGTAATTTAATAAACAAAATCAAGAAGGGATCTTAGAAGGATCAAAAAAGGATATCAGAGTGCAGATAACAAGATACCAAATCAAAAGACAACTGTAGAGTATAGTAGAAATATACCCCACAAACATATGTGGAAGGTAGATCGAAATCTAAAGCAAAGCTCTAAGCTAATACAAGTAAAAGGAAAAGTCTAAGAGGAAAGAGAAATCTAATCAACATCTTCCATTGGCTCTTCTTCTTCTTCACCTTTGGGTTGTGCTCTTGAAGCTTTAGATCAACATCTAACTCACGATCCCATCGGCGAACAAGATGATGTCAGCTTCCATCAATATGAGCCATCAATGCAGTCCAAACTTGAGTGTTGGTTGCCCCACTGGTCATAACCTTCTCCAAAGACTTTCGGAGCTGTACCATATAAGGAAGGGTCCTCCATACTGTGACACGGGTTCTCTTCCGGACCTGCAAAGTCATCTAAAAACAAGTCCCCCGAAGGGTAAGCTCAAAAGAACTTGGCAAGTATATCCAATCACGATAAGCATCTTCACACACAACCAAAGGCAAGCATAAATGCAATGATATGAAACAAGATATGCAAGTATGCTTCTAACTCTATATATGTATGGTAGTCTCTATTGGCAGACACGCTTTAATTCATAGCACCATACTCCTTTGGGTGGGTCTCAAATCACTCTTCCCTCAACCATTTCAGTATCTTGGGTTCTCCGGTGGTAATTGGTCCTGCATCCCTCTAGGACATCCACAAATAGCAAACGGGAAGCCCAATGCTTTAGGTCACCGCTCTCTCACATCACCATTGGTCTAAGTATTGGCGCGTGTACAAGGTTAATCTTAGCCCAATGCAAGTCATCTACTTAGTTATATCAACTTAGGGTTGGATACTTCCATTCCTCGCCCCCAGCGATCCTTTCCAATATCCTTCCCACTAGAGTCATCGTATCCTATGGCTACAACCAACTTGGACTACGGACTCATTAACCCTATTGGACATCCACAAATAGCGAACGGGAAGCTCTCATGTCCTCTCACGGATATAACACACTGGTCTTGAGTGCCCATGAGCCCAAGTCTACTACTTGCGACCCTACCAATGAATGGCCCCCATAATGTGATCCATGTCCTCTCACAGATATAACACACCAGTTTTGAGAGCCCACAAACCCCCATTGCTACCATAGGTGTCACATCCACCCAGCCGGTACCCTATCTGGCATACCTGAGTGTGTGATCCACAGTCCCGAAGAACAAGTATCGAGGAAATCATCCTCCCACATAGGCAATAACATAATCATGAACATATATAATCAATGTGAAATATTATAAATAAGAGATCCAAATAAGGAAAAGAATGACAGTATAATCAGAGTGCGGAAAAATGAGATCAGATGTAAACATCAAAAGGAGTAGAGTGAGGCGGTACCTCACTCCACAATTACAGCGAAATGTAGCACATAAGTCTAAAAAGAAATACAATTGTTCTTAAAGAAAGTAAAGAAATGGAAATCGACTAAACTAAAAGTCTTCTACTCTATAGATAACGTCTTCGTAATAATGGACTTTATCAATCCAACTCAGAAGTTCCCACTCCACATTAGGTCTAATCATAGTACGCAACGTGATAAATCGTGGGATCATCAATGTGATCTTCATTGTAGCCAACACCTTGCGTGTAGTACACTTCTTCAATTGGTGCTTCTTCATAGTGCCCTTCATAGTAATCAGTACCTGTAGAGTAATCTAACAAAAGAGGTTGCACAAAAAGGATGAGTTCGAATGAACTCGATGAAGGCAAGTTAAATCATAACAACATAAATAACATGATTTCAGAACATAACATGATGCAATGCGATATGAAACAAACAATGAATGTATGGATCTAACTCTATGTATGCTGGTCTCTATAGGCAGACATGCTTTAAGTCATAGCACCATACTTCTTTAGGAGGGTCTGTAATATCTAGCCCTATTCTAACCCTGACCCTAACCCGGATCCACTATTGTATTCAGGTCCGAAGACCTGAAGCGGTGGTAGAAGAGACCTTTGGACCATTCTGATTGATGATCATGATTCGGAGACTGAGCCTATGGACATTGATGATGATACCCCTTGCTTAAATGCATTATCAGTGTTTAAGGAAAGTCTGCGCATCGGAGAAGATTAATCTCGTTGATGTACCTATTGACCTCCTGTGCACATTCCGAAGGTATTCCCCGAAACTAGACTTCTTGATTGAATTGTGGAAGAAAACCTCACTCAAATTGACCTTGTATAGCCTTTCAAATCCCTACTTGAATTTGCTGAACTAAACCTGTGTTTCTGCTGAGAAACATTTTGGTCGATCCTTTTGGTCGATACCATTGACCAAAGTTTCCCAGTCTGCCAAGTTAAAGATTCCATGGAATATTCCATTTCTATTTATTATAACCTCAAGCCTTGAGCCTTGTGCAATCATTTTTCTCACCTGAAATCGTGGGGAGAGCTTCCCAAGGCACCTCCTTGGCTAATGTGAAGGGCACCTCATCAAAACTCGTTGTTTACTATTGATTCTTGTCTACATCTTCCACACTAAGGTATGAATCACCATTCCACTCTCTACCCTACCATTTTCTACTCTTTTCTTTTCCCTTCTTGCTGGTGAGACATTGGAAATGGTGCTGCAACCTTGCAACCACCACTCCAAGTGTCTACACATGATTAATCTATGAGTTTCTTAGCCATCCATTGATGTTATGCCTACACCTCATGCCTAGCTTATGTATTCCTCTATTCTTCTATTAACATCATGTCATTTTGTACCAAACTGAGTTGTAGGGCATGCTATGTTCATGTTTATCACTTCTATATGATTCCAATCGAACTTCTATTAGTTCCTCTAACTATTACATGCCATTCCTCATCAATGCAATCAATTCCAACTCATGCCATGATGTTTATCACTTGAACTTGTTAACTCAAATTGGGGCTTTTTGTTTGGACCATTGGATTGGGTAATTTTCTTGACTTATAGTGTCCTACTACTATTGTTAAGTGTTCCCCCAAGTTTCAGATTGATCCAAACACCGGAAAACCAATTTAGGATGAAAACACCCAAAATCCATCATTCTCGTCCCCAAGGAAATTTCTGTCGATCCTTTTGGTCGATACCATCGACCAAAACCATCGACCAAAGTTGTTGCTGACAGTAACCTTGGCCAGTTTTGATCCAATTGATATCCAATCTTCTTAATCCCTTCTCTAACTTATTATTGATGTTTGTTTAGGGCCTTAACAATTATTTTGGACTATTTCTTGGTACTCTCAATTCATCATCAATTCAACCCAAGGTAAGGATGATTATCTCCATAAACATATCGATCACCAACTTATGATTTATGTTCTTGTTTATGAATGGAACCTTTTGATTACTTATAAATCTTTATAAGACTGTTATATATGTGTTAGAACAGTAGTATTGACATCTTTATACTCTTGTCATGTTACATTACTATTCTTGTTTACTTATGTCTATGATGATTCATTTCAATATCATGTTTTAACTTTTATGATAAGATGTATTGGATGCATGAAAGATGATGAACTTGAATATGTGATTGTTTACGTATTGACTTGGGATTGGGGAGTGTTCTATTGACACTTCTGTCCTTAGGCATCAGAGGGAATAGTATGGGACGTTTCTCCGATGGTGCCTATCGACACTCTCCGGGTTATTGGATGACATACATAGGACTGTCTAGTTGGTTGGCTAGGTTTATCCTTGTCGTGTCAGACCCAAATCGGAAGGGCATTGAGACCGAACAACCCGTGGTAGTGTATGGTTGGATGGGCGCTCTAGGCCGGTAACCAATCCGATAGGGGACATAAACCATGCTACGGATACCGAAAGGGGCCATTTATTGGTAGAGTTGCATATGGATAGACTTGGGCTCACGGGCGCTCAAGACCGGTAACCAATCCGTGAGAGGACGTGAGAGCTTCTGTTTACTATATGTGGATGACCAATAGGGTTGATGAGTCCGAAATCCGAGATTTCACTGACTCTAGTGTGAAGGATACCGGAAAGGATCGCCGGGGCGAGGAATGGACGTATCTCGAATCGACTTGACCGACCGAGTAGATGACTTGCATTGGGCTAGGCTTTACCGTGACATGCGCCAAAGTACTTGACCAAATGGTGATGTGAGAGAGCGGTGACCGATCCCCTTACCACGGTTTTTTTGATGACTTTACCGATCTTCCCCAGGCATTCCCAAGATATAGAAGTACGGTGCTATGACTTAAAGCATGTCTACCCTAGAGACTAGCATTCATAGAGTTAGACTCATATTTGCATCATATGTTCCATATCGCATTGTATTATACTATGTTCTGAATGTGTATGATTTCTAATTATGGAATAACTGCCTTGCTGAGTTCTTCGAACTCAGTCCTTTTTGTGCAAATGTTTTTAGATTATATTCCAGGTACCGAGGACTATGATGGCACCTCCTTTGAGGCAGACTATGACTCCACATACTACCCTCCGGGTAGTGGCGTCGGTGAGGACCCGTATATTGGAGCCGAGGAGGATTACTATCCGCACCAGGGTTAGCCCCACGTCGTGCGGGAGCGGCAGCGTTGGGTTTACTTCATCCATACTGTTGAGGAGACTACTATTAGTATAGAAGAAACCCTAGCTTAGTGCCCCATTCCCCTGGTGTATTTTTGGAGTACTTGGATCTGTAATTAATTAACTTTTAGGAATTATCTTTAATACTTGGACATGTACTTAATTACTTTTACTTTCCAGTTGCTTTGAGAGAGTGGCTACCACACCTTCTCTCCCTATTATGATTTTGACCACATTCTGATATTATCTATCTTCCGCACTCTGATATATATTTAATCCTATCTTATACATATTGTTGAGTATTAATTGTTTTTACCATTGGTTATTACTGTTCATGATTATGTTACCGTGTATGTGGGAGGCATGGACCTCAGATCATTGATCCTTGGACTGTGGATCACATCCCGGGTATTCCAAATGGGGTACCGGCTGGGTGGATGTGACAGGGTCTCATCACACAACTCCCGGTTGGTAGTGGGTCCTTCATCCCTCAGGACAATCCATGGCTGGGGGTATAGGTCACCGCTCTCTCACATCACCATTGGTCTAAGTACTGGCGCATGTCAAGGTTAAGCCTAGCCCAATGCATGTCATCTACTTAGTCATATCAACTCAGTTTCAGATACGTCCATTCCTCGCCCCTGGTGATCCTTTCTGGTATCCTTCACACTAGAATCAGCATAGTCCCTAACTACGGACTCATCAACCCTATTGGTCATCCACAAATAATAGACGGGAAGCTCTCATGTCCCCTCACGAGTTGGTTACTAGTCTTGAGCGCCCATGAGCCCAAGTCTACTATTTGCAACCCTACCAATAAATGGCCTCTCACGATTATCCACAATGTGATTCATGTCCTCTCACGAATTCGTTACCGGTGTTGAGCGCCCATTAATCCCAATTGCTACCACGCGTCGTTCAGTCTCAATACCCTTCCGAATCGGATCTGATATAACAGGGACTGTCACATCCTCCCCGCCGGTACCCTATCTGGCATACCCGAGAATGTGATCCACAGCCCGAAGATCAAGTATCGAGTAATCAACCTCCCACATAAACAATAACATAATCATGAACAATCATAATAAAAGTGCGGAAGATAAACCATAGATCCAATAAGGAAAGAATGAATCATAAATAAATCAGAATACTAGATATAATCAGAGTGTCAAAACAGATAAGTAAAGTGAGGCAAAAATCCCACTCTACAACTCGGACTACGGACTTATCAACCCTATTGGTTATCCACATATGGTAAACGGGAAGCTCTCACGTCCTCTCACGGGTTGGTTACCGGTCTTGGGGGCGGGGGGGCCCAAGTTTAACCATAGGGAACCCTACTAATAAGGGGCCCCCAGGGGGGGGTCCGGGTCCTTGGGGGGGGGGGTGGGGGGGGGGGGGGGCGGATGAGGCCCGGTTGTTTGGGGGGGGGGGGGGGGGTTTAAACCGCGGTGGGGGGGGGGGGGAACAGGATATCCTAGCCAAACACTACTAGACAAATCCTAGATATGTCATCCAACAGTTTAGGAAGGTGTCCAGAGGGCATCTCCGGAAACATCCCATAATATTCCCGTAGTAGTCCAAGGACAGAAGTGTCAAAAGGACACCTCTCCTTTCCAAACCATACTTAAGCATACACATGCATCAAATCATATCATCACATATATGGTAACTTCATATATGGAAAGAAATCAATAATTACAATCACTTGTATAACATTGGTAAGTAAATCATACATGAATCAATTTAATATGAATAAGTAATGCTACCGTAATCAAAGTTATGCAACAGTAGTATATCATTGTAAGAATCTAATTTAGGAATCATATCTATGATATTCAAATATAGAAACTAGATTCATGCTATCTATGTAATTAAGGAAATAACCATCCTTACCTTTTATAACTCGCAAAGGAATCCTAAGAAATCAAGTAAGATCTTGGCAAACTTGAGAAGAAGGTCCTAAACAAGTATATACAACATATTAGGAAAGATCCCTAACAGAAAAGATACCAAAACATCCAACATAGACCAATTATGGAGTTGCTGTACTCATTGGTCGAGTGGATTGGTCGAGTGGTCCAGTCGACCAATCAGTCGACCAATGCAGACAGTAGCCTAAAAAAAACAGAGTTTTAAGATATGAAATCCGAATTTGGTGGTTCAAAAGGGTACTAATCAAGGGGTAGACTACATCAGTAGTATTCTAACATATAGGGGACCTCAAAACACTAATCCAATCAAGATATCAAGATCCAAATTAGGAAACAAAAAGTTACCATAATTAAATCAATCATGGATCTTGATGAATTTGAAATAGAAAACAAAGACAAGAACAATAGGAGGATGGATCATTGCTTTCGGTAATGGTATCATGAAAACATACATAGATCTTCATGGAATAAGGCTTAGAAGCATAAATCTAAATAAGGAAATAAAACCTACCATATATGTAACTACCATGCATCATGAAGAACACATAGTAAGGTAGAAGAGAACAACTAGAAATCTATAGATTATGGATCATGGAAAGAAAACACAGTAATTAACTACTAACATGATCAACAAAGAAGATCCAAAGAGATCGGAATTCAGATTAGAAGTTTAATCAAAGATTAGATCATGGTTTGATCATGATTCCTTCAAAAGCTTGCAATGATCATGGTTAAGATCATTGTTCTAGCCTCAAATCCTTAGGATGATCATGAGAACATGTTCAGAGATGTTTGCAACAGAGAATGCAGCATCTCTTCTACTGTCTCAACTCAAAAAGGAAAGAAAAACAAAGATGGAGGAGAAGAAGAGAGAGTAGACATACCTTTTGATGCAAAAAGAAGAGTTTCGACGAAGATCCGTCAAGAAAACACCAAGGATGCAAGAGAGATGACTTACGAGAGGTCTTTGGTCTGCGTTCCGAGGGTTTGGAGGCAGCAAATACGAAGTGGACTCGAGATTGGACTTAAATAGAGCAAGAACAACCTAATTGCCAAAGACAAGACTCATTGGTCGAGTGGATTGGTCGATGGCCCGATCGACCAATCAGTCGACCAATGCCGACAAAGCAAGACCAAAACAGGGAATTGAAGGTCCAGATCAAATCCAATCCTAAAGGGGTTTTGCACACAAGTCAAGTGACTTACCTAATAGGTAGAAATGCCTTCAAACCAAGATAGAGAGCACTCCAAGTCCATCAACTAATCAGATCTTCATCAGGATTCAGTTTCCATAAATAGAACCTCATCATCAACTTTCATGGATTCAAAGCCAGACACCAAGTCCTCTACTGGGATGGCCCAAAGCTGACTTCTTACTTTACTTCGGGTCATCGGACCTGCAAATAACAAGGTTTCCGGGTCAAGGTTAGGGCTGGGTTTTACAGCAACTCTACCCATAAATGGCCCCCACAATGTGATTCATGTCCCCTCACGGGTTGGTTACCGATCTTGAGCGCCCATAAATCCCCATTGCTACCGCGGGTCGTTTGGTCTCAATACCCTTCCGAATCGGGTCTGATATAACAGCGAATACCCTAGCCAAACACTGCTAGACAAGTCTTAAGTATGACAACCAATAATCCGGGAAAGCGTTAAAGGGCAACATTGGAAATATCCCATACTACTCCCAATGAGGTCCAAGGACAGAAATGTCAAAAGGACATTCCCCAATCCCAAATCATACCTAAACAATCACAATCATAATTCAGTCATATCATCCACGACAGATAACTCATCATATGAAAGAGTATAATAAGACAGATTAAATAAATAAGAAACATACATGAGTAAGTATTCATACATAATCAAGTACATAAAGTAAATAAGGAAATAAGATCCTAATGTACTTGCAGCATTCATATCATAATAGAAACTAACATAACAGTAGCAAATCTAAGTAGTTCCCAAATTAGAAACTAAATCTATGCAATCTATGTTAATATGGTAAAAACTTTTCTTACCTTAAATAGATTCGAATATATTCCAGACAGACAAGAGGATGAATCCAAAGTTAGCAAACAAACCCTAGAGTAACATCATACAGTCATTAGGAAGTAGTCCTAAAAGAATAAGCATGAATCGAATCAAATCGAACGAAGAAATCAGATTCTGTTCTTGTGGGTTGATTGGCTGGGTTGAGTGCTCCAGTCGACCTAGGCAGTCTGCCCAAGAGCAAATCCGAATTCAGAAATAGAATCTTGATCCGAAACCTATGCT
This sequence comes from Hakea prostrata, assembly GCF_041222555.1. NCBI lineage: Eukaryota > Viridiplantae > Streptophyta > Magnoliopsida > Proteales > Proteaceae > Hakea > Hakea prostrata. The sequence goes on along the minus strand of NC_142602.1, from coordinate 41,744,570 downwards.
ACACAAACCGGAATGTGACGAAACTTGGAGAGAATGTCTAACACAGTAGTCTTAGACTAAAAAGCATAAGTTAGACATCAAACAACCATTACTTACTAATTTGGAATCATAGTTTCTATTTTGGTAAAAATCATAGTGTTCATTGGAAACATGCTATGAACGAAAGAGATGAACTAGAGATGATAAGATCTCATTCTAGTACAAGAACACAGTAGATCAGAGGTATGAACAATCATAGAGAAGTATCTATAATGCTAGAATAAATCAAAATAGGAATATGATCATAGTTTAAGAAGAAATCATAAGAATCATGTTAAGAATGAATGAGATGATCATGGCATAAAAGAATGAAAAGAGATTGTAAAGATATGACTACAAGGTTGCAGCATCTTCATCATAATCTCAGTTCAAAGATGAGAGTGATCATGGAAAGAATAAATCAATAACACAAAAGATAGAATACTAACCTTTAATTGAAGAACAAGAGAGAGAGTTTGCAAGATTGCAAGATTAGGTCTTCTTCTTCACTCTTGGAGGCTTGGAGATGGTTTCCCTTCGTTCTCTAAGTGTTATGGAGGCTAGGGATACTAAAATCACGAAGTCATGGGGTATATATAGCAAGATACTCAAAACAGAAGATTCTGTTCGAGTTCAGCATCTCTAGGTCAATTGGCTGGGTAGCATGGCCCAGTCGACCCAAGCAGTCGACCCAGGCTGATAGCAAACCCAAAAACAGGGATTTGAGGGTCTTCCACAACTCGGAATCAAACGAAACTTTAAACGCATCTTCTATAACATACCTAGCATGGAAAAATGGCTTTAAATCATATGCCACCAAGCTCTAAGGTCATCAACTAATCTTCTCTTTATCAAGGCGTAGTCTCTTCTCTATACCCAACATTGTCTTCAAGTATGGGGCATCATCTTCAATCTCCATAGGTTTGGAGTCGAACACTATATCTTTTACCAATATGGCCCATAGTTGACTTTCACTTCTACTTCGGGTCTTCAGACCTACAGACAAAAGAGTATCCGGGTTAAGGTTAGGGCCGGCTTTCACAATGTTTATGAAGACGTTCTTTATAAAGTAGAATAGACTCTAGCTTAGTTAGATTATATCTTTCTTTTTTGTCTTTAGAACCAGTTGTAATTTCCTTTGACTTTTGATCTACATTCCGCTGTACTCGTGGAGTGAGATTCCGCCTCACTCTACATTTTGATATACATATCTATTGGTATCATTTCGCACTCGATGATTATTTCGTTACTTTACTTTTATTCAATTAAATAATATTGTTAACCTTGATTTAGTCTTGTTCTTGATTATATTATTGTGAATGTGGGAGGTTGATTTACTCGATACCGGATCTTGTGGATTATGTATCACACACTCAGGTATGCCAGATAGGGTACCGGCTGGGTGGATGTGGCAAGTTGACTGGCCAGTCGACCAGGCAGTCGACCAGACAAGAACAACAACTTTGGACAGGGATTTGGAGGGCTTTACGGGGTCAAATTGAATGGGGGTTTTTTCCTACAAGTCAATCAAGAAGTCCAGTTTATAGAAGTACCTTCAGATTGAGCACGGGAGTTCATTAGGTCCACCAAATAAGCTCATCTTCTTCAGGCTGCAGATTCAAAACAATCACTGACAATGCATCCAAGTATGGAGCACTATCAACCATATCCATGGGTTTTGGGTCAAACATCATGTCTTCCATAAAGAGGTCCACAAGGACAACTTCCATCATTTTGGGACATGGATCTACACTAAGGGAAAGATCGGACATGACTTCCTAAGGCTTTCAAGGTAATAACACTGAAATCAAGGTCCAACTTTAGGGTCTAACATCAAACAAGTCTTTCTTCACCCAAAACAAATAGGGTGTCCTTGCTAGGTTTGGGCTGGATTTCGCACCTTGGGTGGATTTCGAGGGATGTGACAGAATGCCTAGGTTGTAGTTGTAGAATGGGGAATGCCCTTTTGGCATTTCTGTCTTTGGACACTAGTGGAGGTGGTATGGGATGCTCTCCTATGGTGCCCCTTGACTCTTTCCCTAACTCTCGGTTAACATACCTAGGATTGGTCTAGCAGTGTTTGGTTAGGAATACTCTGTTATATCAGAATCGATTCAGAAGGGTATTGAGACCAAACGACCTGTGGCAGCAATGGGGATTTGTGGGCGCTCAAGACCAGTAACCAACCCGTGAGAGGACATGAATCACATTGTGGAGGCCATTTATTGGTAAGGTGTCAAATAGTAAACTTGGGCTTATGGGCACTCAAGACTGGTAACCAACCTGTGAGAGGACATGAGAGCTTCCTGTCTATTATTTGTGGATGACCAATAGGGTTGATGAGTCCGTAGTCTGGGACTATGTTGACTCTAGTGAGAAGGATACCGGAAAGGATCGCCTGCGACGAGGAATGGACGTATCTGGACCTAAGTTAATATAACTAAGTAGAAGACTTGCATTTGGCTAGGCTTTACCTTGACATGTGCCAATACTTAGACTAATGGTGATGTGAGAGAGCGGTGACCTAAACCCCATCCATGGAATGTCCCCAGGGATGCCTTAACCAACTACCACCGGCAGAGCCCAAGATATCTTAAACGGTTGAGGGAGAGTGAATGACTACCCAAAGAAGTATGGTGCTATGACTTAAGCATGTTTGCCAATAGAGACCAGCATACATACATAGAGTTAGAAGCATATTTTCATTTATTGTTTCATATCATTGCATATACATTTGTTTGTGAGTGCATGTGAAGATGCTTATTGTGTTTGGATTACTTGCTAAGTTCTTTTCATCTTACCCTTCAGGGGACTTGTTTTTAGATTACATTGCAGGATCGGAAGAGAACTCATGCCACCACATGTTGGACCCTTCCATACATGGTAAACTCCGGAAGTCCTTGGACAAAGTCATGAACAACGGGGAAGCCAACCCCCAAGTTTGGACTGCATTAATGGCTCCTATTGACGGCAGCTGACATCGTCTTGTTAGCCGATGGGATCATGAGCTAGATGCTGATTTGAAGCTTCAAGAGCACAACCCAAAGGTGAAGAAGATGAAGACTGAAGAAGAAGAAGAGCCGATGGAAGATGTGGATTAGATCCTCTTGTTTCTTCTAGACTTTTGTTTTACTTGTATTAGCTTAGAGCTTTGCTTAGATTTCGATCTACCTTCTGCATATGTTGTGGGGTATATTTCTGCTATACTCTACAGTTTTCTTTTGATTTGGTATCTTGTTATTTTGCACTCGATATTCTTTTGTGATCCTTTTGAGATCCTTTCTTGATTTTTATTAGTAAGATACTTGAATATAATGATTTGTTCTTGCTTTTGATTATGTTATTGTGCTAAATGGATATGATCGTTCCTAAACTTGATCTTCAGGGCTATGGATCACACACTCGGGTATTCCAAATAGGGTACCGGTTAGGTGGATGTGACACTTATGACCCATATCAATGCTCAAATGCAAACCCTTCTCCATTGGAGTCTCAATTGGTTTGTAGTTATGCATTTGGTATCTAGTCAAGACATTATCAATATAGGTCTCTTGAGATAAACTCAATAATCACTTTTGCCTATTTCTGACAATCTTGACACCAAGCACATAGCTTGCTTCACCCATGTCCTTCATATCAAATTCAGAGGACAACCATTTCTTAATGGTTTCCAATAGCTCCTTACTATTGCTAGCCATGAGTATGTCATCTACGCATAGTGTCAGAATGACATAATTACCATAAGATCTCTTGGTGTAAACACAGTGGTCTTCCTCAAGCATGGAAACCCCCATTTTCCATCATAGCTTGGTGGAAACGCACATTCCACTATCTAGATGCTTGCTTTAAGCCATATATGGACTTCTTAAGCTTGCACACTTTGCGCTCAGGTCCATTATCTTCAAAGCCTTGAGGTAGATCCATATTGTCACATCCACCCAGCCGGTACCCTATCTGGCATACCCGGGATGTGATCCACAGCCCCGAAGATCCATAGTTCAGGGACCACATAATCCACATCGACGATAATACAATCATGAACAGATAATAATCATAAACTAACAATGAATGATCATGGAATTCAGAAATAAGGTGTCAGACATAATCAGAGTGTGGAAATAAATATCAAATCAGATAAATTAAGAAGGCAGTGGGCGGAATCCACTCCTTCACCAAACGGAAGTGAGGTCAAAATTTAATTAAGTACAAGTCTCAAGTTATAAAGGTAAGTTAAAGTTATTACAATTCTTCTAAGTATACTGTCACAAAAGAAGGGGTAACTACTCATAAGTCTCCTCTATAATAAATATATCTTCTTCAAAGTTGAGGACCATGGAGACCCAACATGACTGCTCCCATACAACTCCGGGGCTAACCCCCGGTACGCCCGGTAATCTTCTTCGGTATGGTCACCGAAGTCTTCAACGTAGCCAGCCTCCGGATGGTAGTATGAGGTATCCGGGTCCGCCTCGGGGAGGGTGCCATCGAGTAATCACCTATAGAATAGCCTAACAAAATATTGCAATGAAAAGGAATGAGTTCAAAAGAACTCAGCAAGGAAGTTATCCCACCACACATAAACCACAAGATAATCATAAAATGATGCAGATGATATGAGGCATATAATGCAATATGACTTTATTCTAAGTATGCTGGTCATCTATGGTAGACATGCTTTAAGTCATAGCACCATACTTCTTTAGGTAGTCTCAGTCACTCATCACCGGGGGAAACTGGGTCCTGCATCCCTCTCGGACAAATTCATGGTTGGGGTTTCGGTCACCGCTCTCTCACATCACCGTTTGGTCTAAGTATTGGCGCATGTCACGGTATAGCCTAGCCCAATGCAAGTCATCTACTTAATCATATCATGCCAGTTCCAGATACTTCCATTCCTCCCTCACCTCTCGGGATCCTTTCCGGTATCCTTCACACTAGAGTCACGGATATTACTCACCGGACTCATCAACCCTATTGGTCATCCACAAATGGTAAACGGGAAGCTCTCACGTCCCTCTCACGGATCATTTCACCGGTCTTGAGTGCCCGTGAGCCCAAGTCTAGCCATTTGTAACCCTACCAATAAATGGCCCCTTTCGGGTAACCGTAATGCAATTTATGTCCTCTCACGGAGTGGATACCGGTCTTGAGCGCCCACAAATCCACACTACTACCACGGGTTGTTCGGTCTCAATGCCCTTCCGAATCGGGTCTGATATGATAGGGACATCCTAGCCATACATCTAGACAAATCCTATGCATGTCATTCAATAACCGGGAAAGCGTCAATGGACACCTTCGGAGAACATCCCATACTATTCCCTCCGATGTCCAAGGAGGAGAAGCGCCAGTAGGGTACCCCTCAATCCCAAGTTATACTTAAGCAATCACATGCCCAAGTTCATCATATCAGTTCACAAGATACAACGTCATAATAAACATTCAATTCATGACATTGACATAAGTCATCATATATTGAAATTGATAAACATGATAAAACATTGAAGTAATATAATGTAAACACAAAGCTATTGTTAAAAGACATATGTAGCAAGTCTAACACGATAAGAATATGAAATAGAAACTATATTTACTAGGTTAGGAATACCAAGTCAAGATTTCCATATCCTAGGTAATTACATCGATAACTATCCTTACCTTGAATCGGAGAAGAGAATGGTCCAAGATCACAAGCGATGGCCCAAATAGTCTTAAAGTCCTAAACAAGCATATATGAAAGGTTAGAGAAGAAATCGGAACAATCGGAGATCAAACGAATCAGAATCGGGCAAAAGTTGTCGACAAAGCAACTCTATTGGTCGATACATTTGGTCGATAGTATCGACCAATAGTATCGACCAAATCAATTCCGGGACAGCAAGCTGGCTTTTCGAATTCTTGCCCAGATTTGGTCTTCCGGGTCTCGGATTGACATGAAACTTGGAGGATAGTCTAAGCACAACATGGGGACATTAATTATCAAGAAACTTTCATAATCCAATGGTCCATTTGGAAATCCCCAAATTGACATATTAAGGTTAAGAGTTGTAGATCATGGCATTGGCTATATCTCAATGCAAATTAGGGAAAAACATGGGGGATTAGGTAGGGAACTGTTTAGAAGTAGCATGGAGCACATATGCAAGGTATAGATTAGGTTAATCATGAGCTTCATCTCAGTTTTGGTAAATAAAGCAAGTTGTTAAGCAATAAATCATGGAAATGTGTAGTCAATGATCATGAGGTGAATCAATCATAGTCATGTCGGTGAAAACATCATTGTATGGGGTTTAGAAGGTTCATGGCAAGGTGTATGCAAGGTTGCAGCACCTTGGCCATGGTCCCAACAGTAAAATAGAGAAAAGATGAGTGAGAAAGTGATTAGGAGAGAGAGTCATACCTTTAAAGTGGAACAAGAAAGTAGGAATGAGTGGTTGGCAATGATTGATGAAGAAGATGCTTCACCACTACCAAGGAGGAGTTCTTGGGAGGCTCTCTCACGTTCCCAGATGTTAAAAACGCGAGAATAGGGCTCCAGTCTCGAGGAATAAATAAATAGAAAAGAATATTCCAAGAATCTTTAAATCGGGCTCAAGAGACTTGTTGGTCGATACCTTTGGTCGATGGTATCGACCAATAGTATCGACCAAAACAATCTCTGCAGAAATTTTACAGGATAGTTCAGCAACTTTAGGTGCGGACTTGGAGGGCTATACAAGGTCAAATTGCATGGGGTTTTCTCCTACAGTTCACTCAAGAGGTCTAGTTTCAGGGAGTACCTTCGGATTATGCACAGGAGTCCATTTGCTATTTCAACTGTCTCGCTCTTCATCAGTGCGCAGATTCTAACTTAGCACTGGTAATGTGCTCAAGGAAGGAGCAGCATCATCAATGTCCATAAACTGGAATCCCGACATTACGTCATCAACCAGTAGGGCCCATAAGTCCCTCCTACCACCACTTCGGGTCTTTGGACCTACAAACATAACAATGACCGGGTCGGGTCAAGGTTAGGTAAAAGCTGGATTTTACACATATAGATCTCTTTCTCAAGTTCTCCATTGAGAAAATCAGTTTTTACATCCATCTAATAAAGCTCCAAGTCCAACTGAGCAACAATGGCTAGTATTAGGCGGATGGAGGCAAACCTAACCACAAGGGAAAAAATTTCCTCATAATCAACACTCTCTCAGTGGGTGTAGCCCTTAGCCACCAAACGAGCCTTGAATCTCTCATTAGATCCATCCGCCTTTCTCTTGATCTTAAGAACCCACTTGTTCCTAATTGCCTTTCGGCCCGGCGGTAAGTCAACCAAGTCCTAGACATGATTAACTTTCATTGATTCCAACTCTTCCTCTATCGCTTTCAACCATTCCTTTGAGCTTGTCCCCGCAAGAGCTTCCTGCACGCTCTTTGGTTCATGCTCATCGGCTGGAGCTATCTCAAAGTCTATCTCTTTAGGAGTTACCATGTAGGCTTCATCCTCTATGTCAAAACATCAACGAGGAACTAGCCTACACCCACTACAGTGCATGTTAGATTGCTCACCCTCTGAAGTAGCTATCACATCTGCACTCCCACTCCCACTAGGATCTTCTGGATGAACCCCAGGTTCATTATCCAGAGTCTGAATCCTTGGAGTAACAAGATCACTATCTTGTATCTCAAAGAATTCTGATGATTCTTTGTTAACTATTGAAAGAGATGGAAAATAATTCTCCAAGAATGTTGCATCCCTAGACTCAAGTTCCGTTCTCCTCTCACTCTCATCTAGACCAATGAAGACATGTCCCTTGAGTTCAAAATATCTTACAAATATACACTCTCTTCCTCTGTCCAAACTTCCCATATTGGTGAGATGTAGAGTGAATATATGCTGCACATCCCCATGCACACAAGTAACTTAAATCTGGCTTCCTTCCGGTCCACAACTATGGTGTGGAAGGAACCAATTTGGTTGGAACTCGCTTGAGGATATAGGCCACAATCAACAAAGCATCTCCCCAATAAGAGATGGGTAGGTTTGCCTGCGCCATCATGGATCTCACCATGTCTAGCAAGGTTCTATTCCTCCTCTCAGCAACCCCATTTTGTTGTGGAGTCCCTGGAACAGTTAGTTGCCTAGATATCCCCTTTTCATCTTCAGTTGGTAGTAGAGAGTCAAATTAAAGAGACACGGATTCATTTTTCTACATGCACACTTGTGGAGATCTTCGAGGTACCTCACTACCCGCATGCATGTTTATGGATACCCGCGTGTGAGGAGCTAGGCAGACATCTACTTTCCTATGACCTTCGAGAGATTTCTGCTACACTTTGAAATGATGATTGCTGTTATCGTCCATGGATCAGTGGTGAGATGACTCCTTCGGCTAGGGTCATCAGCCAGATCGTGGGTAGGAACATTATACCGAAGGCATGACATCATCATAAGGTGTCAATGATGGATGGCTTAGTCATTTATCGGATCTACATGGGATTCGCGATAGATTTGGCCTACATTATACATAATGCCATGATCAAGATCGTCGAGCATCCGAGTACTAGGAATCTTTTATTTGGGCGACTACTGACGCTCATCTTTAGGCACTTTGGGGTGAGACTGGATGACGAGGAGATGACAACTAAAGACATGGGGTATCCTATTGGCACGAGGACCATTGGACTGATGCAGCTAGATCGTGCTGAGAGATCACCAGGTCCAGAGGATGAGTCGGAGTGAGAGTATGAGGATGAGGATGTCCTAGTGGATGAGGGGCAGGTTGGTCCAGATACAGATGATCAGGCTGGAAATGACACGGAGATACGCGAGGCTGGTCCAGATAATCATGGGATTCCCGCACCACACTTCGAGGTCGAAGGTCCATCACATGTAGCTCCTGAGACACTAGATTTTTATGCTCAGATGCTTTCCATGACTTCCATGCTGGAGAGGATGGAGGTTAGGCAGGAGCAGATGCAATCTCAGCTCACTCAGATTTCAGATGATGTTAGGACACTCATAGATCAGAGACAGTCTCCTAGATAGATAGATTGTACTAGGATTTTATTTTATGCTTTTCAGATGTAACACGTTGTAAAACTTTCTTAACTTAATAAAGTTCACTTTGTTTCACTTTATTATTGTGTATTATGCACTTTTCTTTTATTGCGTTAAGTGATGTTTGTTAAATCATAATTATGGTGTCTTATCCAACAAATAACTTATGCTTCATAAATTAAGTTTCTTGTCCGAGTTATCTATTATTCATTTCTAAGAATACTTGAGTCACTTTTGGATCTATGAATCAGGAATGTTCCGTTATCGTTTTTTGTGGTCGAGATTTCCTTGAACTTGGGCTCTGATACCACTATGTCACATCCACCCAGCCGATACCCTACTAGGCATACCCGGGTATGTGATCCACAACCCCAAAGATCAAGTATCGAGGAACCATGCCTCCCACATACACAATAACATAATCAAGAACAAAATATAATCCATGTAACAACAATTAAACAGTGAGATCAAGACAAGATTAAGAAAGACAATATAATCAAAGTGCAGAAGTAAATGATACCAATCCAATTCTCAAAAGAGAGAAATAAAGGGGGGGGGGGTACACATTTAAACTAATGTTTCTTCAGTCTTATACAAAATATCCTCATAGCCATAAACAAAAGACATGAGACATGGCTGAATCCGCTCCCGAGAAGATCTAGTCCTGGAAGACAGCATAATCCAATGAGGGATCTTCACGGTAGTTTTCGTGATCGCCAGCACCTTGATGGTAGTGTGTTTTATCAAAGGACGCTTCATAGAATTGGCCATCAATTTCCTCGATTCTTGCAGGATAGTCTAACAAAACATTTGCACCAAAAGGAGTGAGTTCAAAAGAACTCAGCAAGGCAAATTATTCCATAATACATAAATAACATGATCCAAAACACAGCATGATGCAAGATGATATGAAACAGACAATGTATGTATGAATCTAACTCTATGTATGCTAATCTCTATGGCAGACATGCTTTAAGTCATAGCACCATACTTTCTTGGGTAAGTCCAGTCACTCGGCTCCAGTAGGTAATGGGTCCTGCAACCCTCGGGACAATCCATGGCTGGGGTTTAAGTCACCGCTCTCTTTGTAATATCCAGCCCTATTCTAACCTTGACCCTGACCCGGATCCACTGTTGTATTCAGGTCCGAGGACCCGAAGCGGTGGAAGAAGAGATCTATGGACCATCCTGATTGATGATCATGATTTGGAGACCGAGCCCATGGACATTGACAATGATACCCCTTGCTTAAATGCATTGTCAGTGTTTAAGGAAAGTCTGCGCATCGGAGAAGATTAATATGGTTGATGTACCAAATGACCTCCTGTGCACAATCCGAAGGTATTCCCCGAAACTAGACTTCTTGATTGAATTGTGGAAGAAAACCTCACTCAATTTGACCTTGTATAGCCTTTCAAATCCCTACTTGAAGTTGCTGTTCTAAACCTGAGTTTTCTCTGCTGAAATCATCTTGGTCGATACCATCGACCAAAAGCATCGACCAAAATGTCCCGATCTGCCAAGTTAATGATTCCATGGAATATTCCTTTTCTATTTAATATGACCTCGAGCCTTGAGCCTTTTGCAATCATTTTTCTCACTGGGAACGTGGGGAGAGCTTCCCAAAGCAGCTCCTTGGTTAGTGTGAAGGGTATCTCATCAAAGACACTTAGTTTATCATTGATTCTTGCCTTCATCTTCTACACTAAGGTAAGACTCTTCATTCCACTCTCTACCCTACCATTTTCTACTCCTTTCTATTGTCATCTTACTGATGGGACATTTGGAATGGTGCTGCAACCTTGCAACCACCACTCCAAGTGCCTACTCATGCTCAATCCATGATTCCCTTAGCCATTCATTGATGCTAATGCTTATATCTCATGCCTAGCATATGTATTCCATGCTTTACCTATTAACATCATACCATTTGATATCAAACTGAGCTATAAAGTGTATTATGTTCATGTTTAACATTGCCATATGATTCCAATCGAATTTCTATTAGTTCCTCTAGCTATTGCATGCTATTCCTCATCAATGCAATCAATTCCAACTCATGCCATGATGTTTATCACTTGAACTTGATAGCTCAAATTGGGGCTTTTTAATTAGACCATTGGATTGGGTTAATTCCTTGATTTATAGTGTCCTACTACTGTTGTTAAGTATGCCTCCAAGTTCCAGATTGATCCGAACACCGTAAGACTCATTTAAGACCAAAAATCCCCAAAATCCACTATTCTGCCCGAGGACTATTTTGGTCGATCATTTTGGTCGATACCATCGACCAAAACCATCGACCAAAGTTGTTGCTTTTGACAAGCAACCTTGGTCGCTTTCGACTCGAATGACATCCGATCTTCCCGACTTCTTTTCTAACTTATTATTGATGTTTGTTTAGGGCCTTAACACTTTTATTGGACTATTCTTGGTATTCTCAATTCATCATCAACTCATCCAAGGTAAGAATGGTTATATCCATAAACATATAAGTCATCAAATATTGAACTATGCTTTAATCAAAGAATGAAGCCCCTAAATTCTTTCAATCATTATGATACTGATACATATGTGTTGGAATAGTAATATTTAAATCTTTATACAATTGTTGTGTTACTTTATCATTTTGATTTGCTTATGTTATAATGATTCGTTTCAATATCATGATTTGAGTACTATTATGAATATGCATTGGATGCATGAGAAATGATGAGATATGATGTGTGATTGCTTACGTATGACTTGGGATTGGAGGGTGTCCTATCGACACTTCTGTCCTTGGGCATCGGAGGGAATAGTATGGGATATTCTTCGATGGTGCCTATCGACACTCTCCCGAGTTATTGGATGACATACATAGGAGTGTCTAGTGGTGTGGCTAGGTTCATCCTTGTCGTGTCAGACCCGAATTGGAAGGGCATTGAGACCGAACAACCCGTGGTAGTGTATGGTTGGATGGGCGCTCTAGGCCGGTAGCCAATCCGGTAGGGGACATAAACCATGCTACGAATACCTGAAAGGGGCCATTTATTGGTAGGGTTGCATATGGATAGACTTGGGCTCACGGGCGCTCAAGACCGGTAACCAATCCGTGAGAGGACGTGAGAGCTTCTGTTTACTATATGTGGATGACCAATAGGGTTGATGAGTCCGAAATCCGGGATTTCGCTGACTCTAGTGTGAAGGATACCGGAAAGGATCGCCGGGGGCGAGGAATGGACGTATCTGAATCTGACTTGACCGACTGAGTAGATGACTTGCATTGGGCTAGGCTTTACTTGTGACATGCGCCGGTACTTGACCAAATGGTGATGTGAGAGAGCGGTGACCGATTCCCCTTACCATGGTTTTGATGACTTTACCGATCTTCCCCGGGGCATTCCCAAGATATGGAAATGGGAGAGTGACTGACGACCCAGAGAAGTACGGTGCTATGACTTAAAGCATGTCTACCTTAGAGACCAACATTCATAGAGTTAGGCTCATATCTGCATCATATGTTCCATATCACATTGCATTATTATATGTTACGAATGTGTATGATTTCTAATTATGGAATAACTTCCTTCTTTGAGTTCTTCGAACTCATTCCTTTTGTGCAAATGTTTTAGATTACATTCCAGTGTACCGAAGATTACGATGGCACCTCCTATGAGGCGGACTATGATTCCACATACTACCCTCCGGGTAGGGGCGTCGGTGAGGATTCGTATATTGGAGCCGGAGGAGGATTATTATTCGCACCGGGGTTAGCCCCACGATTGTGCGGGGAGCGGCAGCAACTGGGTTTACTTCATCCGTCTTGTTGAGGAGACTACTATTAGTGTGAAACCCAGCCCTAACCTTGACCCGGAAACCTTGTTATTTGTAGGTCCGATGACCCGAAGTAAAGTAAGAAGTCGGCTTTGGGCCATCCCGAAGAGAGGACTTGGTGTCGGCTTTGAATCCATGAAGGTTGATGATGAGGTTCTATTTATGGAAACAGAATCCTGATGAAGATCTAATTAGTTGATGGACTTGGAGTGATCTCTATCTTGGTTTGAAGGCATTTCTACCTACTAGGGAAGTCACTTGGTTTGTGGGGAAAACCCCCCTTAGGTTTGGATTTGATCCGGGCCTTCAATTCCCTGTTTTGGCCTTCTTTGTCTGCATTGGTCGCTGATTGGTCGATGGGGCAGTCGACCAATCCACTCGACCAATGGGTGCTGTCTTTGGCAATTAGGTTGATTCTTGCTCTATTTAAGTCTAACCTCGAGTCCACTTCGTATTTGCTGCCTCCAAACCCTGCGGAACGAACCAAAGACCTCTGCAAGTCATCTCTCTTGCATCCTTGGAGTTTTCTTGGCGGATCTTCGTCGGAACTCTTCTTTTTGCATCAAAAGGTATGTCTACTCTCTCTTCTTCTCCTACATCTTTGTTTTTCTTTCCTTTTTGAGTTGAGACAGAGAAGAGATGCTGCATCCTCTGTTGCAAACATCTCTCGAACATGTTCTCATGATCATCCTAAGGATTTAAGGCTAGAACAATGATCTTAACCATGATCATTGCAAGCTTTTGAAGGGTTTTAGATTAAAACTATATTTAAACTTTTTTTTTTTTAAATTTGATTTTTTTTTTTTTTTTTTTTTTTTTTTTTTTTTTTGTTTTTGTGTTTTGTTTTTTTTTTTTTTTTTTTATAAAAAAAATTATAAAAATTTTTTTTTTTCTTTTCTTTTTTTTTTTTTTTTTTTTTTTGTTTTAAAAAAAAAAAATATAGTTTTTTTATTTTATTTTTATTTTTTTTTTTTCTAAGCCTTATTCTATGAAGACCTATGCATGTTTTCATGTTTTCATTACCGAAAGCAATGATCCATCCTCCTATTGTTCTTGTCCTTGTTTTCTATTTCAAAATTCATCAAGATCCATGTTTGATTTATTTATGGTAACTTTTGTTTCCTAATTTGGATCTTGATACCTTGATTTGATTAGTGTTTTGAGGTCCCCTATATGCTAGAATACTACCGATGTAGTCTACCCCTTGATTAGTACCCTTTTGAACCACCAAATTCGGATTTCATATCTCAAAACTCTGATTTTCTAAGTTATCGTTCGCATTGGTCGACTGATTGGTCGTCGCGACCACTCGACCAATCCACTCGACCAATGAGTACAAAGCAACTCCAGAATTGGTCTGCTTTCGGATGCTTTGCTATATTTTCTGTTAGGGATCTTTCCTAATATGTTGTATATACTTGTTTAGGACCTTCTTCTCAAGTTTGCCAAGATCTTACTTGATTTCTTAGGATTCTTTGCGAGTTATAAAAGGTAAGGATGGTTATTTCCTTAATTACATAGATAGCATGAATCTAGTTTCTATATTTGAATATCATTAATATGTTTCTTAAATTAGATTCTTACAATGATATACTACTGTTGCATAACTTTGATTACAGTAGCATTGCTTATTCATATTGAATTGATTCATGTATGATTTACTTACCAATGTTATACAAATGATTGTAAATATTGATTTCTTTCCATATATGGAGTTACCATATATGTGATGATATGAATTGATGCATGTGTATGCTTACGTATGGTTTGGAAAGGAGAGGTGTCCTTTTGACATTTCTGTCCTTGGACTACTACGGGAATATTATGGGATGTTTCCGGAGATGCCCTCTCGGACACCTTCCTAAACTGTTGGATGACATATATAGGATTGTCTAGTAGTGTTTGGCTAGGATGTCCTGTTATGTCGGACCCTAATCGGAGGGGTATTGAGACCGAACGACCCGTGGTAGCAATGGGGATTCATGGGCGCTCAAGACCGGTAACCAACCCGTGAGAGGACAGGAATCACATTGTGGGGGCCATTTATTGGTAGGGTTGCATATGGTTAGACTTGGGCTCACGGGCGCTTAAGACCGGTAACCAACCCGTGAGAGGACGTGAGAGCTTCCCGTTTACCATATGTGGATGATCAATAGGGTTGGTGAGTCCGTAGTCGGGGACTATGAGGACTCTAGTGTGGAGGAAGCGGGGAAAGGGGGGGGGGGGGAGAAAGGGGGGAAGTATCCTGGATCCGACTTGATGTAACCAAGTAGAAGACTTGCATTTGGCTAGGTATTACCCCGACATGCGCCAAGACTTATACCAAATGGTTGTGAGAGAGTGTGTTGACTTAACCCCCGCCAAGGTTTGTCCCGAGGGATGAAGGACCCATTACCAACTGATGATGAGTGATTGAGACTTTCCTCGGAAGTACGGTGCTATGACTTAAAGCATGTCCGCCAATAGAGACCAAAGCATACATAGAGTTAGAATCATTCATTCATTGTTTGTCTCATATCATATTGCATTTATGTTTGTTCGGAATTCGCCATTTATGTTATTATGGATTTTAATCGCCTTACCGAGTTTCTTTGAAACTCATTCCTTTATTGTACAATGTTGTTAGACTATCCTGCAGTACGGAATACTATGACGGTCCCTATGAGGAAGCACAAGGCGAAGAGGCATATCTCCAGGAAGGTGATTGCGGTTACCACAATTACTCGAAGATCCCACGGGTGGTTATGCTCCGTACGATGCTTAGTCCGACCATTGAGTGGAAGCGTCCTTGTGCTATCTATGAGATCTACACCTACAAGGATGTCGTCTACAAAGTGGAGAATAATTTAGTTACCCAATGTACTTGCTACCGGGATTAGCTTTTATCTAGTTTATTCTTTCGAGCTACTTTTCCGCTGGATGTAAAGTGGGATTTTTGCTTCACTTTACTTATCCGTTTGACACTCGATTATATCTATTATTCCGTTTGGTTTTTTTTTTTTTTTTTTTTTTTTTGTATTTTTTTTTTTTTCCCCCCTTTTTTTTGTTTGTTTTTTTTTTTTTTTTTTTTTTTTTGGGGGGGGGGGGGCGCGCGGGGGGGGGTGGGGGGGGGGGGGACTCTCGGGGGGGGGGGGGGGGGGGGGGGGGGGGGGGGGGGGGGGGGTGAGTAGAGGAGAAACGGGAGGGGTGGGGGGGTTCCCTTGTTGTTTTTGTGTTTTTGGTTGGGTTGGTCTTGTAACTAACTTATCTTTGAGTTTACCTTTTGACACTTAGACATGTATTTGACGTTATCACACTTCTTTTCCGCTGTTCTGAGAGAGTGGTTGTCATACCTTCTCTCACCCTTATGATTATGCTTTAATGTTATTGCCTTCCGCACTCTGATTTATTTAGTCTTATCTTATTCATGATATTTAGTATTAACTGTTTTTACCATTGATTATTACTGTTCATGATTGTGTTACCGTGTATGTGGGAGGCATGGACCTCAGATCATTGATCCTTGGACTGTGGATCACATCCCGGGTATTCCAAATGGGGTACCGGCTGGGTGGATGTGACAGATTGGTTAGAATCCTAGGCATGTTACATTCTCCCCCCCTTAAAAGAATTTCGTCCTCGAAATTGAAAGCGTACCTGTGCTTCCAAAAAGATGAGGAATCTTCTCCTTCATGTCTTCTTCTTTCTCCCATGAAGCTTCTTCAGGGGTATGGTTTTTCCATCGGATCTTCACCAGAGGGATGGTGCAATTCCGCAACTGCTTGTCCTTTCTATCTAGGATCTCAGCTGGTACTTCATCATAAGAAAGATCGGCACTAAGTCCTTCGGGTGCTTGCTGTAGTATGTTCTCCGGGTTTTCTAGGTATTTCCGAAGCATTGAAACATGGAACACATTGTGAACTCCAGCAAGTGACGGAGGCAAGGCCAAGCGGTATGCTACTGGTCCAACCCTTTCCAGAATCTCAAAAGGTCCAATGAAGCGGGGACTAAGCTTTCCTTTCACATTGAATCTTGTCACCCCTTTCATAGGTGATACTTTAAGGAAGACTTTCTCTCCAATTGGAAATTCTAAGTCGGTTCTTCTCTTGTCGGCATACGACTTCTGTCTAGATTGAGCAGACTTAATCCTTTCCCGAATCATGTCAACCATATCACTGGTAGCTTCAATCATCTCTGGACCTAAGACTTTTCTTTCACCAGTCTCAGTCCAATACAAGGGTGTTCTACAAGTGTTACCATAAAAAGCCTTAAACGGAGCCATGCCTATTGTTGCTTGATAACTGTTGTTATAGGCAAACTCGACTAAGGCTAGGTGTTCATCCCAATTTCCACCCATTTCAACCACACGGGACCTAAGCATGTCTTCAAGAATGTGAATTGTCCGCTCGGATTGTCCATCGACTGTGGGTGATGAGCTGTACTCGGATTCAATTGGGTTCCCAAGGCTTTTTCGCAATCCATTCCAAAACCTTGAGGTGAACCTAGGATCACGGTCCGAAACGATACTCACTCGGTACTCCGTGTAGACGAACTACATTGTCCACATAAAGTCTAGCTAGCTTATCCAAAGAGTAGGTGATCTTCATAGGAATGAAATGGGCTGATTTAGTCAACCTATCAACAATCACCCACACGGTGTCATTTCCCTTACTCGTCCGCGGCAAGCTAGTCACAAAGTCCATTGAGATATCTTCCCACTTCCAACTAGGAATAGGAAGGGGCTGAAGTAATCCAGATGGGGGTTGGCGAACAGCTTTCACACGTTGGCAAGTTCCACACTGGCAACAAAGTCTTCAACATCTCGCTTTCAAACCATTCCACCAAAAATGTTCCCTTAAGTCCTTGTACATTTTGGTACTTCCAGGGTGTACTGTAAAGATGGACTGGTGTGCTTCTTTCAATATTTCTTTCTTGATTTCATCGACAGCGGGCACACAGAGTCTACCTCTGAACAATAATGTACCATCCGTAGATGTACTAAAAGCGTGGTCCATTTCCGAATTCGAGGCAATCTTATCAATCTTCTCTTTCAACTCCTGATCAGAACTTTGCAAGGCAACAATTCTATCTCTAAGGGAGGATCTTGCAGTCATGGCATAGAGAATACAATTCGAACCCTTAGGGATCACTTCCAAACCAAATCGTTCCATTGAGGACAACAAAGGCCGACTCAAAGCATTTAAATCCAACTCTTTTCTTTGACTCTTTCTACTAAGAGCATCTGCTACTACATTCGCTTTACCCGGGTGGTACTGGATGTCACAATCATAGTCAGAGACCAACTCCAACCATCTTCTCTGTCTCATATTCAACTCCTTTTGGGTAAAGAAGTATTTCAAACTTTTATGATCCGTGAAGATGGCGATCTTCTCACCGTATAGATAATGTCTCCAAATTTTCAAAGCGAATACAACAGCTGCAAGCTCTAAGTCATGAGGGGGGTAGTTTCGCTCATAATCCTTTAGTTGTCGAGAGGCATAAGCCACTACCTTTCCATGTTGCATCAACACGCAGCCCAAACCGATTTTAGAAGTATCAGTGTAGACCGTCAATCCACCGGAACTATCAGGTATAGTCAGAACCGGCGCGCTTGTCAATCTAACTTTCAATTCTTCGAAGTTCTTCTCACAAGAATCGGTCCAGACAAACTTCTCCTCTTTTCTAGTTAGCTTAGTCATAGGGGCAGCCAACCTAGAAAAGTTTTCAATGAATCTCCGGTAGTATCCTCGCTAATCCAAGAAAACTTCTTATCTCGGTCACGGTCTTCGGTCTTTCCCAATCGTAACAGTTTGGACTTTCTTTGGGTCAACACGAATACCCTCGGCTGAAACAACATGGCCAAGAAACACTACACTTGAGAGCCAGAAGTCACACTTGCTAAATTTAGCATAGAGTTTCTTTTCTCTCAACCTTTGCAACGTGCAGTTCAGGTGCTCCGCATGCTCTTCCTCATTCTTTGAGTAAATCAAGATGTCATCAATGAAGACGATTACAAATTTATCGAGTACATCGTGAAATACTCGGTTCATGAGATCCATGAACACGGCGAGGGCATTAGTCAAGCCGAAAGGCATCACTTTAAATTCATAATGTCCGTACCTTGTTCTGAACGTTGTCTTAAGGATGTCACTTGACTTCACCTTCAGCTGGTGATATCCCGATCTCAAATCAATCTTTGAAAAGACAAGCAGCACCTTTCAACTGATCAAAAAGGTCATCAATCCGAGGCAGGAGGATATCTGTTCTTGATTGTCAGCTTGTTCAATTCCCGGTAGTCAATGCACAGACGCATACTACCATCTTTCTTCTTCACAAACAAGACCGGAGCTCCCCAAGGCGACACACTTGGCTGCACGAAACCTCTCTCTAAGAGTTCATTTAATTGAGTTTGCAACTCTTCGAGTTCGGTAGGTGCCATTCCGTAAGGGGCCTTGGATACGGGAGCCGCTCCGGGAATTAAGTCTATAGAAAACTCAACTTCCCTATCGGAGAGGCAAACCGACAAGTCATCCGGAAAAACATCAGGGAATTCACTAATAACTCTGACTTCTTCAAGTCTCTTCTTCTCTCTGACCTTACTTCCAGACAAAGCATTTCCCAAAAAGGTATGGACTTGCATTAGAGTGGACAAGGTCTTTTTGCTAAATCTTCCCTTCTCTCCTTGAAATTCGAAAACTGAATTCTCTTCTACACGGAACTGAATCTTCTTTGAGGAACATAAGATCACGGCATTGTAGAAGGTCAACCAGTCGATTCCCAAGATTACATCAAAATCTCTCATGTCAAATAATACAAGGTTTGCCTTCAGATTTCTTCCACAAATCAAAATAGAACAATCTTCTAACACTTTATCTAGTTTAACAGCAGATCCAACAGGGGTACAAATAGACAAATGACTAGATAAACATCGAGGTGTCAAGTTAGTCCTCAAGGCAAAAGTAGATGATATGAATGAATGTGATGCACCCGTATCAAATAATACAAATGCGAGAAGAGAAGCTACTAACAGAGTACCTGTTACAACATCGTGGCAGGGGTCTTGCTCGATACCAGATATACTAAACACTCTGCCAGAGGGAGGGGCAGAAGTAGCAGCAGGAGTACTCTTCACTACAGGAGCTTGAGATTGCACAGACTTGTTGGGGCAAGAACGAGCATAATGGCCTGCTTGCTTGCAGAGGAAGCAAGTAGTATCTTTCGGTCCAATAGGGGCTGCAGCAGGGGGAGGTCTTTGATAAGCTGGTCTAGGATTCACCATCCCAGGCCTAGGAGGATAAGTAGCTCCCTGAGGTCTGGCTCCACTGGACTGACCATAATAGCTCACAGGAAGGGAATTAGGATTCTGACCAACATGTCTCGGCTGAAAGGCGGGTGCAGGATAAGGAGTAGGTCTAGCAAAACGCCGATCAGTGTGGTTCACAAATCCAGAAGATCTAGGCTGCCAGGGTTTCTGAACTCGAGCATTTTCCTTTTCATTCTCTTCATGCTTCTTCGAGTTTTGAACCACCTGAGCATATCCTTCAAGAGGCAAGACAGTGAGGTATGCCTTAATAGAAGGTCACAAACCCTTGAAAAACTTTTTCGCCTTGGCTTCTTCAGATTTAATAGACTCGGGGGCGAAGAAGAAAAGTTCTTCAAATTTCTGCTGATACTCAATCACAGACAAAGTACCTTGTACTAAGGCCATGAACTCGGCCTCCTTTGCGTCCTTTACAGCTTCAGGAAAGTAGTTCTTGCAAAAAGCTTCCTTAAACTTCTCCCAGGTAACGACACCACCATTCAAGGTCTCAAGGATAGGCCTAGTGGAAGCCCACCATGCATCAGCTTCTTGCTGAAGCTTCTGCTCGGCAAACAACACTTTCTGAGCATTAGAACATTGCAAATGTCTGAAGGCCTTCTCCAACTCACGAAGCCACTTGTTCGGAAAGAGGGTGTCCTTTGTTACACCAGTAAAGGAAGGTACTTGCAACTTTAGGAAGCTTTCCATCAAACGGGTGTGGGGTGTCCCGGTGAATCTTTCCATAAGAGGGGCTGCGGCTCCAGAAGTTCCAATTCCGGCACGGTTCTCATTGTGAAGGGTAGCAAAACCAGTCATCATTTGATTAAATTGGGCAGCCTGCTGTTGCATCATGTTGGTCATGACGCTGGCGATATCTCTAAAGCTTCCGATATCGGGGGCACCAGGAATGCCATTCGTGGTGTGGCTATCGTCCTGTGTCTGCTGATCAGAGCCCCCAGCAGGGGTTTCTTCCTTTCCGTTGCTTCCGGATCCGACGAAACGATTTCTAAGTAAGACCATTTTGCAAGGATCAAAGATAAGGATACCAAAATTTCAAATTTGACAAAGACAACTTGGCCAACGAATAGGATAACCAAATCATGGTTAGAATTATCAATATAACAGTAAAATAAATCAGCATTGATCAAAATCCAAAGGAAATGAGTCCAAGAATCAAAAACTCCCAAAATAACCCAATGCAGAAAAATGAAGGATTTTGGTCGATGCTTTTGGTCGATGGTATTGACCAAAATGATCGACCAAAATAAATTCTGCGCGAAAAATCAGATTTAAAGGGCCCACTTCTCATTTCATTTTCATTTCTCACTCAACCATTTCGGGTTTAGCTCTGGAGAAAGCGATTTTCTAGGGTTTTCAAGAGTGCTAGGACTTGATTCAAGGCTTCAATCATTCTTGATAATCTCACTTGATCATCTACACAAGTAAGTTCTCTTTCTTTTTTCTCTTTTCTTATAAACTTCGTTCACCATTGTTGTGTTCTTCAATAAAACTGAGTAATACTTGCAGCCAATGGTTAGAATCATACATATACATGATTAGAAACATGTTTTCATAACTTTTCAAATAAGATTAAGTTCCAAACACAAGATTGCATCCATTTTGGTTACCAAAACACTATTCATTTCACAAAAACTCAACTTTACAAGCACTTGTCTCATTTTCAACCCAAAAGGAATTTTGACATGAAACAAATTTCTACAACACTGATCTACTAGGGGTAAAGTGTTCCCATTCTCCATTCGGTCAAATTCCAATTTTTCAAAAATCACAAATGCAAGCCAAAAGAGGGATTTTTCTCTCTCTTGCTGAATTTTCACTTTGAATATGCCAAAAAGATGGATTTTCACCAAATAAAGTATTCTAGCATGCTTGTGTAGGTCTTATGCATATGTTAGAATGATCAAACCAAAATTTCACCAAAAATCGAATTTTCTGAAAATTTACGAAAATGCCCTTCATCTAACAATCATACACTAAGACTAATCCAAATGAGTTTCTTTCCTTGTTTCAACAGATACACCATGCCTAGAAGAGGGAGACGAGTGGACAGGGGTAGAGGACTTGTTCCCCGGGCTGAGGTCATAGACGAGGAGCATTTCACTACTCCTATGGCGGAGTTTCTATACGAGCATTATTTCCATGATATACCGATCGAGCACGGACGATTGGTGGATGTGGATGATTTAGAGGTATTTCGCATCCGAGAGAGATTAGAGGCTATGGATTGGCTTCACTTATACACTACAGCACAGCCAGTCTACCCATCTCTTATCAGATACTTCTATAGTAATCTGACTTACCGTATAGAGGATGATCCGAGGGATGGTTCTAGGATTGTCATAGATTCCATGGTCGGAGGTAGAGAGATCAGTTTCACCACAAGGACACTGGCTCGCATCTTAGATGTACCGATTGTACGAGATTCCCGTTGGTGGATTCCTGCTGGTACAGATATCACAAAGGTGCTTCTTCCTTATGAGGTATACGAGGTGTGCATGACTCAATGGGATGACATTGACTGTTATGTGCCCTGGTGTGGTACCGCGATGCATCCTTCAGCTAGAGTTATCGCTCGCATCGTCGGGCGAAACATCCTTCCGAAGGCAGGGCATCATAGCAAAGTGTCGGCGATGGAGGCACTGATCATTTATAGTATGTATATTGGAGTACAAATCGATTTAGCATACATCATGCAAAATGTCATGATTGATCGGATCGAGTTTCCTGGGGATAGGAACTTGGCTTTCGGTCGACTCTTGACTCGTATCTTTGAGTACTTTGGTGTGGACTTGGAGCATACACCTATGATTCAGGGTCGAGATTTAGGTGAGCCCATTTGTGCATGGTTGATCAGGAAGATGGGTCTCCAGGATGCAGTCAGATCAGAGGATGAGGATGATATCGATGATGCATCAGGAGATGACGACTCAGAGGATGATAGTACTGATGATGATGACGGTGGTAACGATGATGAGCATAGTGAGGGTGATGATCAGGGTCATGATGATGCTCCGAGGCATGAGGAGGTTCCCGCTCCACGACTTACTGAGGTCGGAGGCCCATCACACACGACTTCTGAGGCTCCAGATGTGGCTTCCCATCAGTCGTCGATTTACTCTATTCTTGAGAGGATCGAGGCTCGGCAGGAGAGGATGGAGTTACACATGTGCACCCTCAGTGAGAGGTTTGCACGACTGGAAGAGGAGTTCAGATCTAGGAGGGGTCAGACAGATCGCAGGAGTCGTTCACCTACATAGACATCACTAGGAATTTTCTTTTATGTCATTATGGATGTATTTCCCTTTTTCAGACTTGTAAAAATTTCCCTATGAAATCAATGAAGTTCAGTTGTTTTGTCTATATTATTGTGTCTTATTCATGAGTAAAGTTATGTTTCCATATTTTGGTTTCTAGTCTAGGTTATCTATTATTCACTTCTAGGAGCACTTGAGTCACTTCCGGATCTGTGACTCGGAATGTTCCGTCACCGTTTCTGTGGTCGGGGTTCCACTTGATCTTGGGCTCGATACCAATCATCACATCCACCCAGCCGGTACCCCATTTGGAATACCCGGGATGTGATCCACAGTCCAAGGATCAATGATCTCGAGGTCCATGCCTCCCACATACACGGTAACACAATCATGAACAGTAATAATCAATGGTAAAAACAGTTAATACTAAATATCATGAATAAGATAAGACTAAATAAATCAGAGTGTGGAAGGCAATAACATTAAAGCATAATCATAAGGGTGAGAGAAGGTATGACAACCACTCTCTCAGAACAGCGGAAAAGAAGTGTGATAACGTCAAATACATGTCTAAGTGTCAAAAGGTAAACTCAAAGATAAGTTAGTTACAAGACCAATGGTTCCACAAATACACTAGGGGAATGGGGCACTATGCTAGGGTTTCTTCTATACTAATAGTAGTCTCCTCAACAAGACGGATGAAGTAAACCCCAGCGCTGCCGCTCCCACACAACTGTGGGGCTAACCCTGGTGCGAATAATAATCCTCCTCGGCTCCAATATACGAATCCTCACCGATGCCACTACCTGGAGGGTAGTATGTGGAATCATAGTCCGCCTCATAGGAGGTGTCATCGTAATCTTCGGTACCTGGAATGTAATCTAAAACATTTGCATAAAAGGAATGAGTTCGAAGAACTCAGCAAGGAAGTTATTCCATAATTAGAAATCATACACATTCAGAACATATAATAATGCAATGTGATATGGAACATATGATGCAGATATGAGCCTAACACTATGAATGTTGGTCTCTAAGGTAGACATGCTTTAAGTCATAGCACCGTACTTCTCTGGGTCGTCAATCACTCTCCCATTTCCATATCTTGGGAATGCCCGGGGAAGATCGGTAAAGTCATCAAAACCATGGTAAGGGGAATCGGTCACCGCTCTCTCACATCACCATTTGGTCAAGTACTGGCGCATGTCACAAGTAAAGCCTAGCCCAATGCAAGTCATCTACTCAGTCGGTCAAGTCAGATTCAGATACGTCCATTCCTCGCCCCTGGCGATCCTTTCCGGTATCCTTCACACTAGAGTCAGCGAAATCCCGGATTTCCGACTCATCAACCCTATTGGTCATCCACATATAGTAAACAGGAAGCTCTCACGTCCTCTCACGGATTGGTTACCGGTCTTGAGCGCCCGTGAACCCAAGTCTATCCATATTCAACCCTACCAATAAATGGCCCCTTTCAGGTATCCGTAGCATGGTTTATGTCCCCTACAGGATTGGCTACCGGTCTAGAGCACCCATCCAACCATACACTACCACGGGTTGTTCGGTCTCAATTCCCTTCCGATTCGGGTCTGACACGACAAGGATGAACCTAGCCACACCACTAGACACTCCTACGTATGTCATCCAATAACTCGGGAGAGTGTCGATAGGCACCATCGGAGAATATCCCATACTATTCCCTCCGATGCCCAAGGACAGAAGTGTCAGTAGGACACCCTCCAATCCCAAGTCATACGTAAGCAATCACACATCAGATCTCATCATTTCTCATGCATCCAATGCATATTCATAATAGTACTCAAATCATGAGATTGAAACGAATCATTATAAACATAAGCAAATCAGAATGATAGAGTAACACAACAATTGTATAAAGATTTAAATATTACTGTTCCAACACATATGTATCAGTATCATAATGATTGAAAGAATTTAGGGACTTCATTCTTTGAATAAAGCATAGTTCAATATTTGATGACTTATATGTTTATGGATATAACCATCCTTACCTTGGATGAGTTGATGATGAATTGAGAATACCAAGAATAGTCCAATAGAAGTGTTAAGGCCCTAAACAAACATCAATAATAAGTTAGAAAAGAAGTCAGGAAGATCGGAGGTCATTCGAGTCAAAACCCGACCAAGGTTGTTGTCAAGCAACAACTTTGGTCGATGGTTTTGGTCGATGGTATCGACCAAAATGATCGACCAAAATAGTCCTCGGGCAGAATAGTGGATTTTGGGGATTTTTGGTCCGAAATGAGTCTTCCGGTGTTCGGATCAATCTGGAACTTGGAGGCATACTTAACAACAGTAGTAGGACACTATAAATCAAGGAATTAACCCAATCCAATGGTTTAATTAAAAAGCCCCAATTTGAGCTATCAAGTTCAAGTGATAAACATCATGGCATGAGTTGGAATTGATTGCATTGATGAGGAATAGCATGCAATGGCTAGAGGAACTAATAGAAATTCGATTGGAATCATATGGCAATGTTAAACATGAACATAATACACTTTATAGCTCAGTTTGATATCAAATGGTATGATGTTAATAGGTAAAGCATGGAATACATATGCTAGGCATGAGATATAAGCATTAGCATCAATGAATGGCTAAGGGAATCATGGATTGAGCATGAGTAGGCACTTGGAGTGGTGGTTGCAAGGTTGCAGCACCATTCCAAATGTCCCATCAGCAAGATGACAATAGAAAGGAGTAGAAAATGGTAGGGTAGAGAGTGGAATGAAGAGTCTTACCTTAGTGTAGAAGATGAAGGCAAGAATCAATGATAAACTAAGTGTCTTTGATGAGATACCCTTCACACTAACCAAGGAGCTGCTTTGGGAAGCTCTCCCCACGTTCCCAGGTGAGAAAAATGATTGCAAAAGGCTCAAGGCTCGAGGTCATATTAAATAAAAAAGGAATATTCCATGGAATCATTAACTTGGCAGACTGGGACATTTTGGTCGATGCTTTTGGTCGATGGTATCGACCAAAAGGATCGACCAAGATGATTTCAGCAGAAAACTCAGGTTTAGAACAGCAACTTCAAGTAGGGATTTGAAAGGCTATACAAGGTCAAATTGAGTGAGGTTTTCTTCCACAATTCAATCAAGAAGTCTAGTTTTCGGGAATACCTTCGGATTGTGCACAGGGGGTCATTTGGTACATCAACCATATTAATCTTCTCCGATGCGCAGACTTTCCTTAAACACTGACAATGCATTTAAGCAAGGGGTATCATTGTCAATGTCCATGGGCTCGGTCTCCAAATCATGATCATCAATCAGGATGGTCCATAGATCTCTTCTTCCACCGCTTCGGGTCCTCGGACCTGAATACAACAGTGGATCCGGGTCGTGGTCAAGGTTAAAATAGGGCTGGATATTACATTCTCCCCCCTTAAAAGAATTTCGTCCTCGAAATTGAAAGCGTACCTGTGCTTCCAAAAAGATGAGGAAACTTCTCCTTCATGTCTTCTTCTTTCTCCCATGAAGCTTCTTCAGGGGTATGGTTTTTCCATCGGATCTTCACCAGAGGGATGGTGCGATTTCGCAACTGCTTGTCCTTTCTATCTTGGATCTCGGTTGGTCCTTCATCATAAGAAAGATCGGCACTAAGTCCTTTGGGTGCTTGCTGTAGTATGTGTTCCGGGTTTTCTAGGTATTTCCGAAGCATTGAAACATGGAACACATTGTGAACTCCAGCAAGTGACGGAGGCAAGGCCAAGCGGTATGGTACTGGTCCAACCCTTTCCAGAATCTCAAAAGGTCCAATGAAGCGGGGACTAAGCTTTCCTTTCACATTGATTCTTGTCACCCCTTTCATAGGTGATACTTTAAGGAAGACTTTCTCTCCAATTGGAAATTCTAAGTCGGTTCTTCTCTTGTCGGCATACGACCTGTCTAGATTGAGCAGACTTAATCCTTTCCCGAATCATGTCAACCATATCACCTTGGTAGCTTCAATCATCTCTGGACCTAAGACTTTTCTTTCACCGGGTCTCGGTCCAATACAAGGGTGTTCTACAAGTGTTACCATAAAAAGCCTTAAACGGAGCCATGCCTATTGTTGCTTGATAACTGTTGTTATAGGCATACTCGACTAAGGCTAGGTGTTCATCCCAATTTCCACCCATGTCAACCACACAGACCTAAGCATGTCTTCAAGAATGTGAATTGTTCGCTCGGATTGTCCATCGACTGTGGGTGATGAGCTATCCTCAGATTCAATTGGGTTCCCAAGGCTTTCTGCAATCCATTCCAAAACCTTTAGGTGAACCTAGGATCACGGTCCGAAACGATACTCACTGGTACTCCGTGTAGACGAACTACATTGTCCACATAAAGTCTAGCTAGCTTATCCAAAGAGTAGGTGATCTTCATAGGAATGAAATGGGCTGATTTAGTCAACCTATCAACAATCACCCACACAAGTGTCATTTCCCTTACTCGTCCGCGGCAAGCTAGTCACAAAGTCCATTGAGATATCTTCCCACTTCCAACTAGGAATAGGAAGGGGCTGAAGTAATCCAGATGGGGGTTGGCGAACAGCTTTCACACGTTGGCAAGTTCCACACCTAGCAACAAAGTCTTCAACATCTGCTTTCAAACCATTCCACCAAAAATGTTCCCTTAAGTCCTTGTACATTTTGGTACTTCCAGGGTGTACTGTAAAGATGGACTGGTGTGCTTCTTTCAATATTTCTTTCTTGATTTCATCGACAGCGGGCACACGTGAGTCTACCTCGAACAATAATGTACCATCCGTAGATGTACTAAAAGCGTGGTCCATTTCCGAATTCGAGGCAATCTTATCAATCTTCTCTTTTAACTCCTGATCAGAACTTTGCAAGGCAACAATTCTATCTCTAAGGGAAGATCTTGCAATCATGGCATAGAGAATACAATCCGAACCCTTAGGGATCACTTCCAAACCAAATCTTTCCATTGAGGACAACAAAGGCCGACTCAAAGCATTTAAATCCAACTCTTTTCTTTGACTCTTTCTACTAAGAGCATCCGCTACTACATTTGCTTTACCGGGTGGTAATTGGATGTCACAATCATAGTCGAGACCAACTCCAACCATCTTCTCTTTCTCATATTCAACTCCTTCTGGGTGAAGAAGTATTTCAAACTTTTATGATCCGTGAAGATGGCGATCTTCTCACCGTATAGATAGTGTCTCCAAATTTTTAAAGCAAATACAACAGCTGCAAGCTCTAAGTCATGAGTGGGGTAGTTTCGCTCATAATCCTTTAGTTGTCGAGAGGCATAAGCCACTACCTTTCCGTGTTGCATCAACACGCAGCCCAAACCGATTTTAGAAGCATCAGTGTAGACCGTCAATCCACCGGAACTATCAGGTATAGTCAGAACCGGCGCGCTTGTCAATCTAACTTTCAATTCTTCGAAGTTCTTCTCACAAGAATCGGTCCAGACAAACTTCTCCTCTTTTCTAGTTAGCTTAGTCATAGGGGCAGCCAACCTAGAAAAGTTTTCAATGAATCTCCGGTATTATCCTGCTAATCCAAGAAAACTTCTTATCTCGGTCACAGTCTTCGGTCTTTCCCAATCAGTAACAGTTTGGACTTTCTTTGGGTCAACACGAATACCCTCGGCTGAAACAACATGGCCAATAAACACTACACTTGAGAGCCAGAAGTCACACTTGCTAAATTTAGCATAGAGTTTCTTTTCTCTCAACCTTTGCAACGTGCAGTTCAGGTGCTCCGCATGCTCTTCCTCATTCTTTGAGTAAATCAAGATGTCATCAATGAAGACGATTACAAATTTATTGAGTACATCGTGAAATATTCGGTTCATGAGATCCATGAACACGGCGGGGGCATTAGTCAAGCCGAAATGCATCACTTTAAATTCATAATGTCCGTACCTTGTTTTGAACGCTGTCTTAAGGATGTCACTTGACTTCACCTTCAGCTGGTGATATCCCGATCTCAAATCAATCTTTGAAAAGACAGCAGCACCTTTCAACTGATCAAAAAGGTCATCAATCCGAGGCAGAGGATATCTGTTCTTGATTGTCAGCTTGTTCAATTCTCGGTAGTCAATGCACAGACGCATACTACCATCTTTCTTCTTTACAAACAAGACCGGAGCTCCCCAAGGCAACACACTTGGCTGCATGAAACCTCTCTCTAAGAGTTCATTTAATTGAGTTTGCAACTCTTCGAGTTCGGTAGGTGCCATTCTGTAAGGGGCCTTGGATACAGGAGCCACTCCAGGAATTAAGCCTATAGAAAACTCAACTTCCCTATCAGGAGGCAAACCTGACAAGTCATCTGGAAAAACATCAGGGAATTCACTAACAACTCTTACTTCTTCAAGTCTCTTCTTCTCTCTGACCTTACTTCCAGACAAAGCATTTCCCAAAAAGGTATGGACTTGCATTAGAGTGGACAAGGTCTTTTTGCTAAATCTTCCCTTCTCTCCTTGAAATTCGAAAATTGAATTCTCTTCTACACGGAACTGAATCTTCTTTGAGGAACATAAGATCACGGCATTGTAGAAGGTCAACCAGTCGATTCCCAAGATTACATCAAAATCTCTCATGTAAAATAATACAAGGTTTGCCTTCAGATTTCTTCCACAAATCAAAATAGAACAATCTTCTAACACTTTATCTAGTTTAACAACAGATCCAACAAGGGTACAAATAGACAAATGACTAGATAAACATCGAGGTGTCAAGTTAGTCCTCATGGCAAAAGTAGATGATATGAATGAATGTGATGCACCCGTATCAAATAATACAAATGCGGGAAGAGAAGCTACTAACAGAGTACCTGTTACAACATCGTGGCAGGGGTCTTGCTCGGTACCAGATATACTAAACACTCTGCCAGAGGGAGGGGCAGAAGTAGCAGCAGGAGTACTCTTCACTACAGGAGCTTGAGATTGCACAGACTTGTTGGGGCAAGAACGAGCATAATGGCCTGCTTGCTTGCAGAGGAAGCAAGTAGTATCTTTCGGTCCAATAGGGGCTGCAGCAGGGGGATGTCTCTGATAAGCTGGTCTAGGATTCACCATCCCAGGCCTAGGAGGATAAGTAGCTCCCTGAGGTTTGGCTCCACTGGACTGACCATAATAGCTCACAGGAAGGGAATTAGGATTCTGGCCAACATGAACTCAGCCGGTACCCCATTTGAATCTTTCCATGTGGGGTATTCCAAATGGGGTACCGGTAAGTCAGATTACTATAGAAGTATCTGATAGGAGCTGGGTAGACTGGCTGTGCCGTAGTGTATAAGTGAAGCCAATCCATAGCCTCTAATCTCTCTCGGATGAGAAATACCTCTAAATCATCCACATCCACCAATTGTCCATGCTCGATCGGTATATCATGGAAATAATGCTCGTATAGAAACTCCGCCATAGGAGTAGAGAAATGCTCCTCGTCTATGACCTCAGCCCGGGGAACAAGTCCTCTACCCCTGTCCACTCGTCTCCCTCTTCTAGGCATGGTGTATCTGTTGAAACAAGGAAAGAAACTCATTTGGATTAGTCTTAGTGTATGATTGTTAGATGAAGGGCATTTTCGTAAATTTTCAGAAAATTCGATTTTTGGTGAAATTTTGGTTTGATCATTCTAACATATGCATAAGACCTACACAAGCATGCTAGAATACTTTATTTGGTGAAAATCCATCTTTTTGGCATATTCAAAGTGAAAATTCAGCAAGTAAGAGAGAAAATCCCTCTTTTGGGATTTGTGAAAATTGGAATTGACCGAAGGGTGAAGCTGGAGAGTGGGAACACTTTACCCCTAGTAGAACAGTGTTGTAGAAATTTGTTTCATGTCAAAATTCCTTTTGGGTTGAAAATGAGACAAGTGCTTGTAAAGTTGAGTTTTTGTGAAATGAATAGTGTTTTGGTAACCAAAATGGATGCAATCTTGTGTTTGGAACTTAATCTTATTTGAAAAGTTATGAAAACATGTTTCTAATCATGTATATGTATGATTCTAACCATTGGCTGCAAGTATTACTCAGTTTTATTGAAGAACACAACAATGGTGAACGAAGTTTATAAGAAAAGAGAAAAAGAAAGAGAACTTACTTGTGTAGATGATCAAGTGAGATTATCAAGAATGATTGAAGCCTTGAATTAAGTCCTAGCACTCTTGAAAACCCTAGAAAATCGCTTTCTCCAGAGCTAAACCCGAAATGGTTGAGTGAGAAATGAAAATGAAATGAGAAGTGGGCCCTTTAAATCTGATTTTCGCATAGGATTTATTTTGGTCGATCATTTTGGTCTATACCATCGACCAAAAGCATCGACCAAAATCCTTCATTTTTCTGCATTGGGTTATTTTGGGAGTTTTTGATTCTTGGACTCATTTCCTTTGGATTTTGATCAATGCTGATTTATTTTACTTTTATATTGATAATTCTAACCATGATTTGGTTATCCTATTCGTTGGCCAAGTTGTCTTTGTATTTTGGTATCCTTATCTTTGATCCTTGCAGAATGGTCTTACTTAGAAATCGTTTCGTTGGATCCGGAAGCAACGGAAACGAAGAAACCCCTGCTGGGGGCTCTGATCAGCAGACACAGGACGATAGCCACACCACGAATGGCATTCCTGGTGCCCCCGATATCGGAAGCTTTAGAGATATTGCTAGCGTCATGACCAACATGATGCAACAGCAGGCTGCCCAATTTAATCAAATGATGACTGGTTTTGCTACCCTTCACAATGAGAACCGTGCCGGAATTGGAACTTCTGGAGCCGCAGCCCCTCTTATGGAAAGATTCACCGGGACACCCCACACCCGTTTGATGGAAAGCTTCCTAAAGTTGCAAGTACCTTCCTTTACTGGTGTAACAAAGGACACCCTCTTTCCGAACAAGTGGCTTCGTGAGTTGGAGAAGGCCTTCAGACATTTGCAATGTTCTGATGCTCAGAAAGTGTTGTTTGCCGAGCAGAAGCTTCAGCAAGAAGCTGATGCATGGTGGGCTTCCACTAGGCCTATCCTTGACACCTTGAATGGTGGTGCCGTTACCTGGGAGAAGTTTAAGGAAGCTTTTTGCAAGAACTACTTTCCGGAAGCTGTAAAGGACGCAAAGGAGGCCGAGTTCATGGCCTTGGTACAAGGTACTTTGTCTGTGCTTGAGTATCAGCAGAAATTTGAAGAACTTTTCTTCTTCGCCCCCGAGTCTATTAAGTCTGAAGAAGCCAAGGCGAAAAAGTTTTTCAAGGGTTTGCGACCTTCTATTAAGGCATACCTCACTGTCTTGCCTCTTGAAGGATATGCTCAAGTGGTTCAAAACTCGAAGAAGCTTGAAGAGAATGAAAAGGAAAATGCTCGAGTTCAGAAACCCTGGCAGCCTAGATCTTCTGGATTTGTGGACCGCACTGATCGGTGTTTTGCTAGACCTACTCCTTATCCTGCACCCGCCTTTCAGCCGAGACATGTTGGTCAGAATCCTAATTCCCTTCCTCTGAGCTATTATGGTCAGTCCAGTGGAGCCAGACCTCAGGGAGCTACTTATCCTCCTAGGCCTGGGATGGTGAATCCTAGACCAGCTTATCAGAGACCTCCCCCTGCTGTAGCCCCTATTGGACCGAAAGATACTACTTGCTTCCTCTGCAAGCAAGCAGGCCATTATGCTCGTTCTTGCCCCAACAAGTCTGTGCAATCTCAAGCTCCTGTAGTGAAGAGTACTCCTGCTGCTACTTCTGCCCCTCCCTCTGGCAGAGTGTTTAGTATATCTGGTACCGAGCAAGACCCCTGCCACGATGTTGTAACAGGTACTCTGTTAGTAGCTTCTCTTCCCGCATTTGTATTATTTGATACGGGTGCATCACATTCATTCATATCATCTACTTTTGCCTTGAGGACTTACTTGACACCTCGATGTTTATCTAGTCATTTGTCTATTTGTACCCCTGTTGGATCTGCTGTTAAACTAGATAAAGTGTTAGAAGATTGTTTTATTTTGATTTGTGGAAGAAATCTGAAGGCAAACCTTGTATTATTTGACATGAGAGATTTTGATGTAATCTTGGGAATCGACTGGTTGACCTTCTACAATGCCGTGATCTTATGTTCCTCAAGGAAGATTCAGTTCCATGTAGAAGAGAATTCAGTTTTCGAATTTCAAGGAGAGAAGGGAAGATTTAGCAAAAAGACCTTGTCCACTCTAATGCAAGTCCATACCTTTTTGGGAAATGCTTCGTCTGGAAGTAAGGTCAGAGAGAAGAAGAGACTTGAAGAAGTCAGAGTTGTTAGTGAATTCCCTGATGTTTTTCCGGATGACTTGTCAGGTTTGCCTCCTAATAGGGAAGTTGAGTTTTCTATAGGCTTAATTCCTGGAGCGGCTCCTGTATCCAAGGCCCCTTACAGAATGGCACCTACCGAACTCGAAGAGTTGCAAACTCAATTAAATGAACTCTTAGAAAGAGGTTTCGTGCAGCCAAGTGTGTCACCTTGGGGAGCTCCGGTCTTGTTTGTAAAGAAGAAAGATGGTAGTATGCGTCTATGCATTGACTACCGGGAATTGAACAAGCTGACAATCAAGAACAGATATCCTTTGCCTCGGATTGATGACCTTTTTGATCAGTTGAAAGGTGTTGCTGTCTTTTCAAAGATTGATTTGAGATCGGGATATCACCTGTAAAACCCAGCCCTAACCTTGACCTGGAAACCTTGTTATTTGTAGGTCCAGTGACCCGAAGTAAAGTAAGAAGTCAGCTTTGGGCCATCCCAGTGGAGGACTTGTTGTCTGGCTTTGAATCCATGAGAGTTGATGATGAAGTTCTATTTATGGAAACTGAATCTTGATGAAGATCGGATTAGTTGATGGACTTGGAGTGCTCTCTATCATGGTTTGAAGGCATTTCTACCTATTAGGTAAGTCACTTGATATGTGTGCAAAACCCCTTTAGGATTGGATTTGATCTGGGCCTTCAATTCCCTGTTTTGGAATTGCTATCTGCATTGGTCGATTGGACCAGTCGACCAATCCACTCGACCAATGGGTGCTGTCTTTGGCAATTAGGTCTTGCTTGCTCTATTTAAGTCCAATCTTGAGTCTACTTCGTATTTGCTGCCTCCAAACTCTTTGGAACGAACCAAAGACCTCTGCAAGTCATCTCCCTTGCATCCTTGGTGATTTTCTTGACGGATCTTCGTCAAAACTCTTCCTTTTGCATCAAAGGTATGTCTACACGCTCTTCTTCTCCTCCATCTCTGTTTTTCTTTCCTTTTTGAATTGAGACAGTAGAGGAGATGCTGCATTCTCTGTTGCAAACATCTTTGGACTTGTCTCTCATGATCTTCCTAAGGATTAATGGCTAAAACAATGATCTTAACCATGATCATTGCAAGCTGTTGAAGGAATCATGATCAAACCATGATCTAGTCTTCGTTTAACTTTTGATTTGAATTCTGATCTCCTTGGATCTTCTATATTGATCATGTTAGTAGTCAATTGCTGTGTTTTCTTTTCATGATCCATGATCTATCAATCTCTAGTTGTTTCTCTTCTACCATACCATGTTTTCTTCATGAATCATGATAGTTACATATATGGTAGGTTTTGTTTCCTTATTTAGATTTATGCTCTTAGGTCTATTTTCTTGAA
Organism: Hakea prostrata; assembly: GCF_041222555.1. NCBI lineage: Eukaryota > Viridiplantae > Streptophyta > Magnoliopsida > Proteales > Proteaceae > Hakea > Hakea prostrata. The sequence continues at coordinate 41,709,500 of NC_142602.1, read as the reverse complement.
GATCTAAGTATGCTTTTCATGATACCTTTACCTGAAGCAATGATCCATTCTCCTATTGTTCTTGTCTTTGATTTCTATCTTGAATTCTTCAAGATCCATGATTGATCTAATTATGGTAACTTTTTGTTTCCTAATTTGGATCTTGATGACTTGATTTGATTAGTGTTTTGAGACCCCCTATATGTTAGGATACTACTAATGTAGTTTACCCCTTGATTTGTACCCTTTTGAACCACCAAATTCGGATTTTATATCTTAAAACTCTGTTTTTTTTTCCGGCTATTGTCTGCATTGGTCGACTGATTGGTCGACTGGACCAGTCGACCAATCCACTCGACCAATGAGTACAGCAACTCCAGAATTGGTCTGTGTTGGATGTTTTGGTATCTTTTTCTGTTAGGGATCTTTCCTAATATGTTGTATACACTTGTTTAGGACCTTCTTCTCAAGTTTGTCAAGATCTTACTTGATTTCTTAGGATTCCTTTGCGAGTTATAAAAGGTAAGGATGGTTATTTCCTTAATTACATAGATAGCATGAATCTAGTTTCTATATTTGAATATCATTGATTTGTTTCCTTAATCAGATTCTTACAATGATATACTACTGTTGCATAACCTTGATTACAGTAGCATTACTTGTTTATGATTAATTGATTCATGTATGATTTACTTACCAATTATATACAAGTTGATTGTAATTATTGATTTCTTTCCATATATGAAGTTACCATATATGTGATGATATGAATTGATGCATGTGTATGCTTAAGTATGGTTTGGAAAGGAGAGGTGTCCTTTTGACACTTCTGTCCTTTGACTACTACGGGAATATTATGGGATGTTTCCGGAGATGCCCTCTGGACACCTTCCTAAACTGTTGGATGACATATCTAGGATTGTCTAGTAGTGTTTGGCTAGGATGTCCCGTTATGTCGGACCCTAATCGGAGGGGTTGATTGAGGCCGAAACGACCCGTGGTAGCAATGGGGATTCATGGGCGCTCAAGACCGGTAACCAACCCGTGAGAGGACAGGAATCACATTGTGGGGGCCATTTATTGGTAGGGTTGCATATGGTAGACTTGGGCTCACGGGCGCTCAAGACCGGTAACCAACCCGTGAGAGGACGTGAGAGCTTCCCGTTTACCATATGTGGATGGCCGAAGAGGGTTGATGAGTCCGTAGTCAGGGACTATGAGGACTCTAGTGTGAAGGATACCGGAAAGGATCATCAGGGACGAGGAATGGACGTATCTGGATCTGACTTGATGTAACTAAGTAGAAGACTTGCATTTGGCTAGGCTTTACCCTGACATGCGCTGGTACTTAGACCAATGGTGATGTGAGAGAGTGGTGACCCATACCCCCAGCCATGGAATGTCCCGAGGGATGCCGGACCCATTACCAACTGATGATGAGTGATTGAGACCTTCCTAAAGAAGTACGGTGCTATGACTTAAAGCATGTCTGCCAATAGAGACCAGCATACATAGAGTTAGATTCATTCATTCATTGTTTGTCTCATACCATATTGCATTTATGTTTGTTCGAAATCCTGCCATTTATGTTATTATGGATTTAACTGCCTTACTGAGTTTCTTTGAAACTCATTCCTTTATTGTACAATGTTTGTTAGACTATTCTACAGGTACTGAATATTATGACGGCCCCTATGAAGAAGCGCAAGGAGAAGAGGCATATCTCCAGGAAGGTGATTGCGGTTACAACAATTACACTGAAGATCCCGCGAGTGGTTATGCTCCGTACGATGCTTAGTCCGACCATTGAGTGGAAGCGCCCTTGTGCTGTTTATGAGATTTATACTTATAGGGATGTTGTCTATAAAGTTGAGAACAATTTAGTTACCCATTGTACCTGCTACTGGGATTAGATTCTGTCTTGCTTATTCTCTTTTAGAACTACTTTTCCGCTGGTTGTAGAGTGGGATTTTGCCTCACTTTACTTATCTGTCTTAGACACTGACTATATCTAGTACTCTGATTTATATATGATTCATTCTTTCCTTATTTGGATCTATGGTTTATCTTCCGCACTTTTATTATTATTGTTCATGATTATGTTATTGTTTATGTGGGAGGTTGATTACTCGATACCTGATCTTCGGGCTGTGGATCACACTCTCGGGTATGCCAGATAGGGTACCGGCTGGGAGGATGTGACATCACCAGCTGAAGGTGAAGTCAAGTGACATCCTTAAGACAGCATTCAGAACAAGGTACGGACATTATGAATTTAATGTGATGCCTTTCGGCTTGACTAATGCCCCCGCCGTGTTCATGGATCTCATGAACCGAGTATTTCACGATGTACTCGATAAATTTGTAATCGTCTTCATTGATGACATCTTGATTTACTCAAAGAATGAGGAAGAGCATGCGGAGCACCTGAACTGCACGTTGCAAAGGTTGAGAGAAAAGAAACTCTATGCTAAATTTAGCAAGTGTGACTTCTGGCTCTCAAGTGTTGTGTTTCTTGGCCATGTTGTTTCAGCCGAGGGTATTCGCGTTGACCCAGAGAAAGTCCAAACTGTTACTGATTGGGAAAGACCGAAGACTGTGACCGAGATAAGAAGTTTTCTTGGATTAGCAGGATACTACTGGAGATTCATTGAAAACTTTTCTAGGTTGGCTGCCCCTATGACTAAGCTAACTAGAAAAGAGGAGAAGTTTGTCTGGACCGATTCTTGTGAGAAGAACTTCGAAGAGCTGAAAGTTAGATTGACAAGCGCGCCGGTTCTGACTATACCTGATAGTTCCGGTGGATTGATGGTCTACACTGATGCTTCTAAAATCGGTTTGGGCTGCGTGTTGATGCAACACGGAAAGGTAGTGGATTATGCCTCTCGACAATTAAAGGATTATGAGCGGAACTACCCCACTCATGACTTAGAGCTTGCAGCTGTTGTATTTGCTTTGAAAATTTGGAGACACTATCTATACGGTGAGAAGATCGCCATCTTCACGGATCATAAAAGTTTGAAATACTTCTTCACCCGAAGGAGTTGAATATGAGACAGAGAAGATGGTTGGAGTTGGTCTCTGACTATGATTGTGACATCCAGTACCACCCGGGTAAAGCAAATGTAGTGGCAGATGCTCTTAGTAGAAAGAGTCAAAGAAAAGAGTTGGATTTAAATGCTTTGAGTCGGCCTTTGTTGTCCTCAATGGAAAGATTTGGTTTGGAAGTGATCCCTAAGGGTTCGGATTGTATTCTATATGCCATGACTGCAAGATCCTCCCTTAGAGATAGAATTGTTGCCTTGCAAAGTTCTGATCAGGAGTTGAAAGAGAAGATTGATAAGATTGCCTCGAATTCAGAAATGGACCCTGCTTTTAGTACATCTACGGATGGTACATTATTGTTTAGAGGTAGACTCTGTGTGTGCCACTGTGTCGATGAAATCAAGAAAGAAATATTGAAAGAAGCACACCAGTCCATCTTTACAGTACACCTTGGAAGTACCAAAATGTACAAGGACTTAAGGGAACATTTTTGGTGGAATGGTTTGAAAGCAGATGTTGAAGACTTTGTTGCCAGGTGTGGAACTTGCCAATGTGTGAAAGCTGTTCGCCAACCCCCATCTGGATTACTTCAGCCCCTTCCTATTCCTAATTGGAAGTGGGAAGATATCTCAATGGACTTTGTGACTAGCTTGTCGCGGACGAGTAAGGGAAATGACACTGTGTGGGTGATTGTTGATAGGTTGACTAAATCAGCCCATTTCATTCCTATGAAGATCACCTACTCTTTGGATAAGCTAGCTAGACTTTATGTGGACAATGTAGTTCGTCTACACGGAGTACCAGTGAGTATCGTTTCGGACCGTGATCCTAGGTTCACCTCAAGGTTTTGGAATGAATTGCAGAAAGCCTTGGGAACCCAATTGAATCTGAGTACAGCTCATCACCCACAGTCTGATGGACAATCTGAGCGGACAATTCACATTCTTGAAGACATGCTTAGGTCATGTGTGGTTGACATGGGTGGAAATTGGGATGAACACCTAGCCTTAGTCGAGTTTGCCTATAACAACAATTATCAAGCAACAATAAGCATGGCTCCGTTTAAGGCTTTGTATGGTGACACTTGTAGAACACCCTTGTATTGGACTGAAACTGGTGAAAGAAAAGTCTTAGGTCCATAGATGATTGAAGCTACCAGTGATATGGTTGACATGATTCGGGAAAGGATTAAGTCTGCTCAATCTAGACAGAAGTCGTATGCCGACAAGAGAAGAACCGACTTAGAATTTCCAATTGGAGAGAAAGTCTTCCTTAAAGTATCACCTATGAAAGGGGTGACAAGATTCAATGTGAAAGGAAAGCTTAGTCCCCGCTTCATTGGACCTTTTGAGATTCTGGAAAGGGTTGGACCAGTAGCATACCGCTTGGCCTTGCCTCCGTCACTTGCTGGAGTTCACAATGTGTTCCATGTTTCAATGCTTCGGAAATACCTAGAAAACCCGGAGCACATACTACAGCAAGCACCCGAAGGACTTAGTGCCGATCTTTCTTATGATGAAGGACCAGCCGAGATCCTAGATAGAAAGGACAAGCAGTTGCGGAATCGCACCATCCCTCTGGTGAAGATCCGATGGAAAAACCATACCCCTGAAGAAGCTTCATGGGAGAAAGAAGAAGACATGAAGGAGAAGTTTCCTCATCTTTTTGGAAGCACAGGTACGCTTTCAATTTCGAGGACGAAATTCTTTTAAGGGAGGGAGAATGTAATATCCAGCCCTATTCTAACCTTGACCCTGACCCGGATCCACTGTTGTATTCAGGTCCGAGGACCCGAAGCAGTGGAAGAAGAGATCTATGGACCATCCTAATTGATGATCATGATTTGGAGACCGAGCCCATGGACATTGACAATGATACCCCTTGCTTAAATGCATTGTCAGTGTTTAAGGAAAGTCTGCGCATCGGAGAAGATTAATATGGTTGATGTACCAAATGACCTCCTGTGCACAATCCGAAGGTATTCCCCGAAACTAGACTTCTTGATTGAATTGTGGAAGAAAACCTCACTCAATTTGACCTTGTATAGCCTTTCAAATCCCTACTTGAAGTTGCTGTTCTAAACCTGAGTTTTCTGCTGAAATCATCTTGGTCGATCATTTTGGTCGATACCATCGACCAAAAGCATCGACCAAAATGTCCCGGATCTGCCAAGTTAATGATTCCATGGAATATTCCTTTTCTATTTAATATGACCTCGAGCCTTGAGCCTTTTGCAATCATTTTTCTCACACGGGAACATGGGGAGAGCTTCCCAAAGCAGCTCCTTGGTTAGTGTGAAGGGTATCTCATCAAAGACACTTAGTTTATCATTGATTCTTGCCTTCATCTTCTACACTAAGGTAAGACTCTTCATTCCACTCTCTACCCTACCATTTTCTACTCCTTTCTATTTTCATCTTGCTGATGGGACATTTGGAATGGTGCTGCAACCTTGCAACCACCACTCCAAGTGCCTACTCATGCTCAATCCATGATTCCCTTAGCCATTCATTGATGCTAATGCTTATATCTCATGCCTAGCATATGTATTCCATGCTTTACCTATTAACATCATACCATTTGATATCAAACTGAGCTATAAAGTGTATTATGTTCATGTTTAACATTGCCATATGATTCCAATCGAATTTCTATTAGTTCCTCTAGCTATTGCATGCTATTCCTCATCAATGCAATCAATTCCAACTCATGCCATGATGTTTATCACTTGAACTTGATAGCTCAAATTGGGGCTTTTTAATTAGACCATTGGATTGGGTTAATTCCTTGATTTATAGTGTCCTACTAATGTTGTTAAGTATGCCTCCAAGTTCCAGATTGATCCGAACACCGGAAGACTCATTTGGGACCAAAAATCCCCAAAATCCACTATTCTGCCCGAGGACTATTTTGGTCGATCATTTTTGTCGATACCATCGACCAAAACCATCGACCAAAGTTGTTGTCGACAACAACCTTGGTCGATTTCGACTCGAATGACATCCGATCTTCCCGACTTCTTTTCTAACTTATTATTGATGTTTGTTTAGGGCCTTAACACTTCTATTGGACTATTCTTGGTATTCTCAATTCATCATCAACTCATCCATGGTAAGGATGGTTATATCCATAAACATATAAGTCATCAAATATTGAACTATGCTTTAATCAAAGAATGAAGCCCCTAAATTCTTTCAATCATTATGATACTGATACATATGTGTTGGAACAGTAATATTTAAATCTTTATACACTTGTTGTGTTACTCTATCATTTTGATTTGCTTATGTTATAATGATTCGTTTCAATATCATGATTTGAGTACTATTATGAATATGCATTGGATGCATGAGAAATGATGAGATCTGATGTGTGATTGCTTACGTATGACTTGGGATTGGAGGGTGTCCTATCGACACTTGTCCTTGGGCATCGGAGGGAATAGTATGGGATATTCTCCGATGGTGCCTATCGACACTCTCCCGAGTTATTGGATGACATACATAGGAGTGTCTAGTGGTGTGGCTAGGTTCATCCTTGTCGTGTCAGACCCGAATCGGAAGGGCATTGAGACCGAACAACCCGTGGTAGTGTATGGTTGGATGGGCGCTCTAGGCCGGTAGCCAATCCGGTAGGGGACATAAACCATGCTACGGATACCTGAAAGGGGCCATTTATTGGTAGGGTTGCATATGGATAGACTTGGGCTCACGGACGCTCAAGACCGGTAACCAATCCGTGAGAGGACGTGAGAGCTTCCCGTTTACTATATGTGGATGACCAATAGGGTTGATGAGTCCGAAATCCGGGATTTCGCTGACTCTAGTGTGAAGGATACCGGAAAGGATCGCCGAGGGCGAGGAATGGACGTATCTGAATCTGACTTGACCGAATGAGTAGATGACTTGCATTGGGCTAGGCTTTATTGTGACATGCACCAGTACTTGACCAAATGGTGATGTGAGAGAGCGGTGACCAATTCCACTTACCATGGTTTTTGATGACTTTACCGATCTTCCCCGGGCATTCCCAAGATATGGAAATGGGAGAGTGACTGACGACCCAGAGAAGTACGGTGCTATGGCTTAAAGCATGTCTACCTTAGAGACCAACATTCATAGAGTTAGGCTCATATCTCGCATCATATGTTCCATATCACATTGCATTATTATATGTTCCGAATGTGTATGATTTCTAATTATGGAATAACTTCTTGCTTGAGTTCTTCGAACTCATTCCTTTTGTGCAAATGTTTTAGATTACATTCCAGGTACCGAAGATTACGATGGCACCTCCTATGAGGCGGACTATGATTCCACATACTACCCTCCGGGTAGTGGCGTCGGTGAGGATTCGTATATTGGAGCCGTGGAGGATTATTATTCGCACCAGGGTTAGCCCCACAGTTGTGCGGGAGCGGCAGCGACTGGGTTTACTTCATCCCGTCTTGTTGAGGAGACTACTATTAGTATAGAAGAAACCCTAGCATAGTGCCCCATTCCCCTGGTGTATTTGTGGAACCATTGGTCTTGTAACTAACTTATCTTTGAGTTTACCTTTTGACACTTAGACATGTATTTGACGTTATCACACTTCTTTTCCGCTGTTCTGAGAGAGTGGTTGTCATACCTTCTCTCACCCTTATGATTATGCTTTAATGTTATTGCCTTCCCCCACTCGATTTATTTAGTCTTATCTTATTCATGATATTTAGTATTAACTGTTTTTACCATTGATTATTACTGTTCATGATTGTGTTACCGTGTATGTGGGAGGCATGGACCTCAGATCATTGATCCTTGACTGTGGATCACATCCCGGGTATTCCAAATGGGGTACCGGCTGGGTGGATGTGACACTCTTACATCACCATTTGGTATAAGTATTGGCTCATGTCACGGTAAAGCCTAGCCCAATGCAAGTCATCTACTCAGTCGTATCAAGTGAGATACAAATACTTCCCCTATGGGTACAACCAACTCAGTTCAGTATCCTTCACACTAGAGTCACGCATCCTATGGCTACAACCAACTCAGACTACGGACTCATCAACCCTATTGGTCATCCACAAATAATAGACGGGATGCTCTCACGTCCTCTCATGGATCATTTCACCGGTCTCGAGAGCCCGTGAGCCCAAGTCTAGCTATTTGCAACCCTACCAATAAATGGTCTCTAACGAGTATTCGCAATGTGATCTATGTCCTCTCACGGATATGACTCGCGGGTCTTGAGCTCCCATAAATCCACATTGCTACCATGGGTCATTCGGTCCCAATACCCTTCCGATTCGGGTCTGATACAACAAGGACATCCTAGCCAGCACCACTAGACAAGTCCTATGTATGACATCCAATAATTCGGGAAAGCGTCAATGAGCATCATCGGAAATATCCCATACTATTCCCGCCGATGTCCAAGGACAAAAATGTCAAAAGGACATTTCCCAATCCCAAATCATACTTATCCAATCACTTTCCCAATTCCATCATATCATACACAAATGATACTTCATCAAATAGAAAGATATATCATAACATGATCAATCACATATGTAATTAACAAGAATGAATAATCATGATAACAAAAAAAATATATAAACATGGTACTACTGTACTTGAAGTACTTACAGCAGTCATATGATGTTAAGAATACAACAAAGAAGGTGAATCTACCAAATTTCCAACATAGAGGCAAGATTCACATAATCTACGTAATTATGGTAACAATCGTCCTTACCTAAAATCGAATTGAAGATAATCCAAAGATCAAATAGAATGTTCCCAAAGTTAGTACTTGCACCCTAGACAATCATAAGTGCAATATTAGAAGAAGAATCAAGCAAATCGGAGGTCAAACAGATCAACTAGGACTGTTGGAATTTATTAATATGATTAATAAATTAAATGCCCAAGGGCAATATTGGAAACTCACTATTAGGGCGGTTACAAAATAGGGTTATATATTTTGGTAACCACCGCATTAGTGAGTAAGTGTGTGATTCATTTGCACGAGATTTATCTCTGAGAAACGGCGGCTCCATCTCTCTCTCCCTCTCTCTTAGAATTGCCAGGCTTGGAAATTTTTTCCTTTCCTCGCTTTTGATCTTCATTCCATTAATCCACGGCATTTGGGTTGTGGATATCATTCCCTTTCCTAGTGATTGTGGAATCGCCCTGGTAGAGCTTTGGTGGTTGAACGAGAACGTGGATCCAGACTTCCGCTGCCAATACTTCATAAAAGGGAAAGCGAATCCAGGTAAGAAATCTTTCCCCCGTCAATTAAACAATATTGATATATATGGAGTATTACCAACATTGGCATCAGAGCCATTGGTTCCCACGTTTTTTGTTCCTCCCCATTGTTTAATTTTATTGTATGGATCCAATGGGAGGATCAAGGGTTTACGGAGAATCCAGGTTTTAATACGAAACCCATGGGAGAAGTGATAGGGTTTTATGGAAACCCTTAATTGTGGGAGGATCCTTGTGAATTTCCCTAATGAAGATTTGCATGAATTGATAATCCATAATGATAATTATTTTTGTTTAATAATTAATGCTGGATTTTTTCATGTGTTTTTTGGATGATTTTTGGGTGAAAAAACGTGTTTTTCGTTTTTTTTTTTGAAAAAATTTCGTTCAAGAAAAATTGAAAAATCGCCGTCTTTTGGTCACTGTGGACCCGGAAGGACGACCGTCGACCAGATGGTCGTCCGTCTATTATCAGACTAGTCACAGTGACCCAGACGGAATTTCTGTTTGGGAGACGGTCATCCGTCTGGGCCAGACGGTCATCCATCTGGTCACAGAATGCCAGACGGAATTTCCGTCTGGGCAGACAGTCATCCGTTTGGGCATAAAAGGCAGACGGAATTCCATCTGGGCAGATGGCAGTCCGTCTGGGAGATGGATTTTTTTGGATATTGGTCTGTCCTGTTCAGAATGTGTTTCTAACTTATTGGACACCAATGGCCCGACAATCTGTGTGATATTTGGGCATTAAGGACCTAATGGGGCCTAGTGGGAGCTAATGAGGTAGAAGTGTTCTGTGTGAACCACCTCACAGCTTTAACTTGATTGCATGTTTTATTTTAATAAAACTGTTTTTTATGGGTCTTTCAATCATGTTTCTTGCACAAAATGAATCTAGTGTATAAGTCTATGTGGGTTTGCATGAGAATTTGATTGAATGTTTGTTAGCATCTCTTTTGGTTTAAATGCTTATCCCATAGGTTGACTATGCTAGTGTGATTTGCTGTTGCTTGAGTTGTGTTTTATGCTAGAATAGTTGAACTCATCCTAGTATGTAATGTCTCTAGAATAAATGGCTGCTACCAAGAGCATTGTTGCTAACTTCGCGAAAGGAGATAAACCGAATGAGAGGTATTATGACCTTTGGCACCGAAAGGTGTAGTATCTCCTAGAAGAATAGAACATGCTGGAAACCGTAAACTAGACCATGTCCCCACCTGAGGAAGGTACCACTGCACAGTATAGCAGGAACCTTGAGCTTTACAACGCCTGGAAGAGGAAAGACTAGGTAGCCAGGATTACAATCCTGAGCTCCATGAGGGATGACCTGATGCTTCGATTTGAGAAGCATAGGACTGCAAAGTCTTTGTGGGAGACTGTGAAGTTCCAGTATGGAGGGACTTCCACCACAAGAGGCCGCCAGCTCGGACTCACCTTTGACGGTTATAAGATGTGCCAGGGTCACACCATGAAGCAGCATATAACCATCATGTCTAACATGATTAGTGAGTTGAGTGCATGTGGGCGCCAGAAGACTGATGAGGAGCAAGTCTCCGCAGTCATCAGGTCATTGCCTAAGTCTTGGGAGCAAATGAAGATCTTATTGACTCATGTTGATGAGGTCAAGACATTTGATCAAGCTACCAAGCACCTTGAGCTAGAGGAGGATCGGATGTTAGCCGATGTCCCTCACACTGAAGTAGTTGCTGCTGAAGCAAGCACTAGTAAGGGTGCAGGCTTCAAGCGCAAGAAGGAGAGAGCTCAACCTCAGTGATCTAGGCAAAGTAACAGAGGTGGGAACAGAAACAAGAGTGGTTTATGAGACATGGTTTTAAAGTTTTATTTGAAAACAATTCTTTGGTTTTGTATCTGGGTGATACAGTTTATGGTTATGGTTTTCTTAATAATGGTTTCATTGTATTGGATACAATTGATTATTCATTTAATTCTAGTAGTGCTTTTGTTTGCCAAAATACTGTGTGTATTGATTCTAATTTGTGGCATGCTAGACTAGGACATATTGGCTTAGATAGGATGAACATGTTGGCAAGAGAAGGTCTCTTAGGCCAAGGTTCACTATCGATTTGCCAACTCCGTGAGTCATGTCTAGTAGGAAAAGCAACTAGAAAACCATTTAAAAAGGCTTTGAGAGCCTCTCTTCCTTTAGAACTTATCCATTCAGAAGTGTGTGGACCCATGAATGTGCATACTAGAAAAGGACAGGCTTATTTCATCACATTCATAGATGACTATACATGGTATGGTCACATTTATCTAATTTCTCATAAGTCAGAAGCTCTGAAATGTTTTAAGAAATTCATGAGCTTAGTTGAGAATCAGTTAGATAAAAAGATTAAAACTCTTAGAACGGATAGAGGTAGAGAGTATCTCTCCGATATGTTCAAAGGGTTATGTGATGAAAAGGGGATATCTAGACAACTTACTATTCCAGGGGACTCCACAAGCAAAATGGGGTTGCCGAGAGGAGGAATAGAACCTTGCTAGACATGGTGAGATCCATGATGGCGCAAGCAAATCTACCCATCTCTTATTGGGGAGATGCTTTGCCGATCGCGGCCTATATCCTCAACGAGTTCCAACCAAATCGGTTCCTTCCACACCATATGAGTTGTGGACCGGAAGGAAGCCATATTTGAGTTACTTGCGCGCATGGGGATGTGCAGCATATGTTCACTCTACTTCTCACCAATATGGAAAGCTTGGACCCAGAGGAAGAAAGTGTATCTTTGTGAGATATTCTGAACCCTCAAAGGGCCATGTCTTCATTGAACTAGATGAGAATGAGAGGAGAACGGAACTTGAGTCTAGGGATGCAACATTCTTGAAGAATGATTTTCCATCTCTTTCAAGAGTTAACAAAGAATCATCGGAATTCTTTGAGATACAAGATAGTGGTCTTGTCACTCCGAGGGATTCGGATTCTGGATAATGAACCCGGGGTTCATCCAGAAGATCCTAGTGGGAGTGGGAGTGCAGATGTGATAGCTACCTTAGACGGTGAGCGATCTGACATGCACTTGCGCCGTAGTGGGTGCGGGCTAGTTCCTCATCGACGTTTCAACATAGAGGATGAAGCCTACATGGTAACTCCTGAAGAGATCGACTGTGAGATGACTTCAGTCGATGAGCATGAACCAAAGAGCGTGCAGGAAGCTCTTGCGGGGTCAAGCTCAAATGAATGGTTGAAAGCAATAAAGGAAGAGTTGGAGTCGATGAAAGTTAATCATGTCTGGGACTTGGTTGACTTGCCGCCAGGCCGAAAGGCAATTGGGAACAAGTGGGTTCTCAAGATCAAAAGAAAGGCGGATGGATCTATTGAGAGATTCAAGGCTCGTTTAGTGGCTAAGGGCTACACCCAACGAGAGGGCGTTGATTATGAGGAAACTTTTTCCCCTGTGGTTAGGTTTGCCTCAATTCGCCTCATACTAGCCATTGTTGCTCAGTTGGACTTGGAGCTTTATCAGATGGATGTAAAAACTGCTTTTCTCAATGGAGAACTTGAGGAAGAGATCTATATGGATCAACCTCAAGGCTTTGAAGCAAATGGACTTGAGCGCAAAGTGTGCAAGCTTAAGAAGTCCATATGTGGCTTAAAGCAAGCATCTAGACAGTGGAATGTGCACTTCCACCAAGCTATGATGGAAAATGGTTTTTCCATGCTTGAGGAAGACCACTGTGTTTACACCAAGAGATCTGTTAATAATTATGTCATTTCGACATCGTACGTAGATGACATACTTATGGCTAGCAATAGCAAGGAGCTATTGGAAACCATTAAGAAATGGTTGTCCTCCGTATTTGATATGAAGGACATGGGTGAAGCAAGCTATGTGCTTGGTGTCAAGATTGTCAGAAATAGGCAAAAGAGATTACTGGGTTTATCTCAAGAGACCTATATTGACAATGTCTTGACGAGATACCAGATGCACAACTGCAAACCATATGATACTCCAGTGGAGAAGGGTTTGCATTTGAGCCTTGATATGGGTCCTAAGACTCCAGAGGAGAAAACCAAGATGGAAAGAGTTCCATTTTCCAGTGCAGTGGGTAGCCTTATGTACGCTATGATGTGTACTAGGCCGGATATTTGTTATGCAGTGGGTTTGGTTAGTCGATACCAATCAAACCCAGGCATAGAGCATTGGAAAGCAGTCAAGAGGATATTGAGATATCTCAGAGGAACGAGTAACTACATGTTGTGTTACCAAGGATTGGATTTGCGCTTAGTTGGCTATAGTGATGCCGATTGGGCTGGAGACATCGATGAGCGCAAATCAACCTCTGGATATGCTTTCTTGCTGAATGGCGGGGCCATTTCGTGGTGTAGCAAGAAGCAGGCTTGTATATCCGTCTCAACCATGGAAGCAGAGTATGTGGCATGCTCAGCTGCGGTTCAAGAGGCTGTTTGGTTGAGGAGATTTCTTTGACATACTGGGATTGTGATGACATCCAAAGAGGTTGCCCTTGTCTACTATGATAGTACGGCAGCTCTTAGCTATGTCAAGGACCCCAAGTATCATGGGAAGACCAAACATATACAGTTGAGATATCACTTTGTTAGAGACATTACATCAAGGAAGAAAGTTGTACTTAAGCACATATCTACTGGTCAGATGGTAGCTGACCCTCTTACCAAAACTATAGCCAAGGATGTTTATATTTCTCATGTAAAATCCTTGGGCTTGCGTAGATTGTGACTTAATTTTGTACTGAGACTTTCTTATTATTGAGTAATATGAGTTCATTCCAGCATTTATTCTTATTCACTTTCTGTGTGATTGTGTTTCTTCTAGCATAAAACAAGATATGTGAATAGGCAAGAGAATGGCTCACTCACACGAGCATTCGCCTCTGGTGCCTTGGAGGCGAGCAGAGATGAGACGGATTGTGAATGACTTTGTGTAGGTCAATTCATAATCATGATGTCGCCTTGATTTGGAATCAAGATGAGTTTCTCTATTGTGAAGAGAATCGACATGAATGTTCCCACTATTCATGTTGCCTATAAGAGCTAGTGCGAGTACTTTATGTGGCGCTAGGGTGGCGACAATAAAGAAACTCGGGTTAGGCGCAAGAGGTTGCGACTAGACTAAGACCTGTATGGTGTTGAGATGGACATACATTCTATTGTATATAGAATGCTCCACCATAGCACATATATCATACTATGTGTGCTTAGCGATCATTGGAAATAAGAGGATGGATCCCTGCTCCTCTCATTGTGTGAGTCCTCGACCTTATGGTCCATTAGTGTTCTTAGTGACTTTCGACGACATCATGAAACGAAGGGTTGATGTGGCTACATTGGGGTGTTACCTATGGTCATGATTGATTCGACCTAAAGGGGCACTACCGGGAAAGGAGTCAATCCTAAGTGTAGTGATGGTCTGGGGCGAAAGGAAAGGTTTGATTCAACTGCACCCTAAAAAGTGTTTGCTGTCGCCAACTGTATGTGTTACAGTAGTGAACATTTTAAGGACAAGAAGGTGATCTCTCATAGGGATCGAGATACCTTTAGTCTGGTGAGTTTGAATAAACCTAGGACACTGTGTTATACTAATGCTTATTTGATTTGTTTCTATGAGTGATGTGCCGTTCTGGCCTTCTAGGAAGGTTTCTAGTTTGGGGCTCACGCGTGCAGGTATATCACCGGTCGCACAACCCATTTTGCCAGTATGACTTGTGGATATTAGTGTCTGGGACACAGGTGGTCTATGTATCTGGGATACATAGTGAAGAGATCAATATATATGTATGTCTGGGACACAAGAGGTCTATGTATCTGGGATACATAACAGAGAGATTGAATATGTATATCTAGGATATACATGTGTGTCTGGGACACAAGAGGTCTATGTATCTGGGATACATAGCAGAGAGATTGAATGTGTATATCTGGGATATACAAGTGTGTCTGGGACACATTGAAAGATTAACACTTGCCCTTGTGCAAGTGGGAGTTGTTGGAATTTATTAATATGATTAATAAATTAAATGCCCAAGGGCAATATTGGAAACTCACTATTGTAAAACCCAGCCCTAACCTTGACCCGAAAACCTTGTTATTTGTAGGTCCGATGACCCGGAGTAAAGTAAGAAGTCAGCTTTGGGCCATCCCAGTAGAGGACTTGGTGTCTGGCTTTGAATCCATGAAAGTTGATGATGAAGTTCTATTTATGGAAACTGAATCTTGATGAAGATCGGATTAGTTGATGGACTTGGAGTGCTCTCTATCTTGGTTTGAAGGCATTTCTACCTATTAGGTAAGTCACTTGACTTGTGTGCAAAACCCCTTTAGGATTGGATTTGATCTGGGCCTTCAATTCCCTGTTTTGGACTTGCTGTCAGCATTGGTCGACTGATTGGTCGACTGGCCCAGTCGACCAATCCACTCGACCAATGAGTGCTGTCTTTGGCAATTAGGTTTTTCTTGCTCTATTTAAGTCCAATCTCGAGTCTACTTCGTATTTGCTGCCTCCAAACTCTCTGGAACGAACCAAAGACCTCTGCAAGTCATCTCCCTTGCATCCTTGGTGTTTTCTTGAAGGATCTTCGTCGAAACTCTTCCTTTTGCATCAAAAGGTATGTCTACTCTCACTTCTTCTCCTCCATCTTTGTTTTTCTTTCCTTTTTAAGTTGAGACAGTAGAAGAGATGCTGCATTCTCTGTTGCAAACATCTCTGAACATGTTCTCATGATCATCCTAAGGATTTGAGGCTAGAACAATGATCTTAACCATGATCATTGCAAGCTTTTGAAGGAATCATGATCAAACCATGATCTAATCTTGTTAAACTTCTGATTTGAATTCTGATCTCTTTGGATCTTCTATATTGATCATGTTAGTAGTTAATTACTGTGTTTTCTTTCCATGATCCATGATCTATCAATCTCTAATTGTTCTCTTCTACCATACTATGTGTTCTTCATGAAGCATGGTAGTTACATATATGGTAGGTTTTATTTCCTTATTTAGATTTATGCTTCTAAGCCTTTTTCCTTGAAGATCTAAGTATGTTTTCATGATACCTAATGATCCATCCTCCTATTGTTCTTGTCTTTGATTTCTATTTCGAATTCATCAAGATCCATGGTTGATCTATTTATGGTAACTTTTTGTTTCCTAATTTGGATCTTGATGTCTTGATTTGATTGGTGTTTTGAGGTTCCCTATATGTTAGAATACTACTGATGTAGTTTACCCCTTGATTAGTACCCTTTTGAACCACCAAATTCGGATTTCATATCTTAAAACTCTGTTTTTTTAGGCTATCGTGTCGCATTGGTCGATTGATTGGTCGACTGGACCGATCGACCAATCCACTCGACCAATGGGTACAGCAACTCCAGAATTGGTCTGTGTTGGATGTTTTGGTATCTTTTCTGTTAGGGATCTTTCCTAATATGTTGTATATACTTGTTTAGGACCTTCTTCCCAAGTTTGCCAAGATCTTACTTGATTCTTAGAATCCCTTTGCAAGTTATAAAAGGTAAGGATGGTTATTTCCTTAATTACATAGATAGCATGCATCTAGTTTCTATATTTGAATATCATTGACATGTTTCCTAAATTAGATTCTTACAATGATATACTACTGTTGTATAACTTAGATTACAGTAGCATTACTTGTTTATGATTAATTGATTCATGAATGATTTATTTACCAATTATATACAAGTTGATTGTACTTATTGATTTCTTTCCATATATGAAGTTACCATATATGTGATGATATGAATTGATGCATGTGTATGCTTAAGTATGGTTTGGAAAGGAGAGGTGTCCTTTTGACACTTCTGTCCTCGGACTACTAAGGGAATATTATGGGATGTTTCCGGAGATGCCCTCTGGACACCTTCCTAAACTGTTGGATGACATATCTAGGATTGTCTAGCAGTGTTTGGCTAGGATGTCCTGTTATGTCGGACCCTAATCGGAGGGGTATTGAGACCGAACGACCCGTGGTAGCAATGGGGATTCATGGGCGCTCAAGACCGGTAACCAACCCGTGAGAGGACAGGAATCACATTGTGGGGGCCATTTATTGGTAGGGTTGCATATGGTTAGACTTGGGCTCACGGGCGCTTAAGACCGGTAACCAACCCGTGAGAGGACGTGAGAGCTTCCCGTTTACCATATGTGGATAACCAATAGGGTTGATGAGTCCGTAGTCAGGGACTATGAGGACTCTAGTGTGAAGGATACCGGAAAGGATCGTCAGGGACGAGGAATGGACGTATCTGGATCTGACTTGATGTAACTAAGTAGAAGACTTGCATTTGGCTAGGTTTTACCCTGACATGCGCCAGTACTTATACCAAATGGTTGTGAGAGAGTGTGTTGACTTAACCCCTGCCATGGTTTGTCCTGAGGGATGAAGGACCCATTACCAATCGGCTGCTCAAGACCGGTGAAATGATCCGTGAGAGAATCCAAGATATCTTAAATGGTTGAGGATGTGAGCGGACCTTCCTAAAGAAGTACGGTGCTATGACTTAAAGCATGTCTGCCAATAGAGACCAGCATACATAGAGTTAGATTCATTCATTCATTGCTTGTCTCATATCATATTGCATTTATGTTGTTCCGGAATCCTGCCATTTATGTTATTATGGATTTTAATCGCGCTTTACCGAGTTTCTTTGAAACTCATTCCTTTATTGTACAATGTTTGTTAGACTATCCTGCAGGTACTGAGTACTATGACGGTCCCTTTGAAGAAGCGCAAGGCGAAGAGGCATATCTCCAGGAAGGTGATTGCGGTTACCACAATTACACTGAAGATTCCGCGAGTGGTTATGCTCCGTACGATGCTTAGTCCGACCATTGAGTGGAAGCGTCCATGTGCCATTTATGAGATTTACACTTATAAGGATGTTGTCTATAAAGTGGAGAACAATTTAGTTACCCAATGTACTTGCTACTGGGATTAGATTTTTGTCTAGTTTATTCTTTTAGAGCTACTTTTCCGCTGGTTGTAGAGTGGGATTTTTGCCTCACTTTACTTATCTGTTTGACACTCTGATTATATCTATCATTCTGATTCATTTATGATTCATTCTTTCTTTATTGGATCTATGGTTTATCTTCCGCACTTTTATTATGATTGTTCATGATTATGTTATTGTTTATGTGGGAGGTTGATCACTCGATACCTGATCTTCGGGCTGTGGATCACACTCTCGGGTATGCCAGATAGGGTACCGGCTGGGAGGACGTGACAATTAGGGCGGTTGCAAAATAGGGTTATATATTTTGGTAACCACCGCATTAGTGAGTAAGTGTGTGATTCATTCGCACGAGATTTATCTCTGAGAAACGGCGGCTCCATCTCTCTCTCCCTCTCTCTTAGAATCGCGCAGCTTGGAAATTTTTTCCTTTCCTCGCTTTTGATCTTCATTCCATTAATCCACGGCATTTGGGTTGTGGATATCATTCCCTTTCCTAGTGATTGTGGAATCGCCCTGGTAGAGCTTTGGTGGTTGAACGAGAACGTGGATCCAGACTTGCTGCGAATACTTCATAAAAGGGAAAGTGAATCCAGGTAAGGAATCTTTCCCCCGTCAATTAAACAATATTGATATATATGGAGTATTACCAACCAAATATAGCAAAGCTGTAATCAGCTAGTTGACTGACTCAGTCGACCAAGTGAACAGTAACGGGGCTGAATATGGATTTTTGATCCGAAACCTAGCTTCTGGGACTCGAATCACTCTGAATTTGAAAGGAAGGTTAGGAACAGTAAATGTAGACTATCTAGCAAATATTTAACATCAATCAATGGTCAAATTAAGAATCCCCAATTTGAAACCTAGCTTCTAAATGCTAAACATCATGTTCTTCAATGAAATCAATTGCAAATGCAAGGAAAATTAAGGAATCAATTAAGGGAATGATGAACAATATCTTAGAATCAATTAATTACATGAAATCAGACTTAACATACTATAGAAATCAGTTTAGGAGATGAAATCATGTTGCTATGAAGAAAATCATGAGAATGCAAGGTTAAGAATCAATATAGGGAGCATAGCATTGATAGAATGAGAGGGGTTTATACAAATGCAAGGAGAGAACAAAAGAAGAGGTGGTTGCATGGTTGCAGCACCATCTTCATAGTCTCAACAGCAAGAATGAGATGAGATGAGAGTAGATTAGAAAGAGAATGAGAGATTACATACCATGTAGAAGAAATTTGAGAAGAGAGACAAGGAATATTGTAAGAATACTTCACCACTACCAAGGTGAGGTCTCAAGAGGCTCTTTCCACATTCTCAGGAGGTCTTAGCAATAGAATATGGTTCTAACTACGAGGTTCCCTTAAGTAGGGTATAAAATAATTCAAAAATCAGAATTTTCGTATTTAATAACCAGTTGGTCGACTGGCCCAAGTTGATCAAGCAAGGACAGCAACTTTAGACAGGGAAATGGAAGGTCAGATCAACTCAAATTCACTTGGGCTTTCTCCTATAACTCAATCAACAAAGTCTAGGTTAGAGAATTACCTTCGAACCAAGTCTGGAAGTGCATTAGGTATGACAAGTAATCTCGCCCTCTTCAAGGTGCACCTTCTTATCAAACACTGACAATGCATCCAAGTATGGAGCACCATCATCAATGTCCATGGGTTCTGAATCAAACACCACGTCTTCTACTAAGAGGGCCAACAATTGTCTTCTTCCTCCACTTCGGGTCTTCAGAGCTACAAACATCAAGGATTCCGGGTCACGGTTAGGGTTAGGCTAGGGCTGGATTTCACACTCGCGGATATAACTCACCGGTCTCGAATGCCCATAAATCTCCATTGCTATGATGGATTACTCAGTCTCAATACCCTTTCGAATCGGGTCTGATATAACAAGGACATTTTAGCCAAACACCGCTAGACAAGCCCTAGGTATGACAACCAATAATCTGGGAAAGCGACAAAGGGCACCATCAGAAATATCCCATACTATTCCCACTAATATCCAAGGACAGAAATGCCAAAAGGACATTCTCCAATCCCAAATCATACCTAATCAATCACATTCCCAATTCAGTCATAACATACACAATTGATATTTCATCGTATAGAAAGATACATAATAACATGATCAATCACATATGTAAATGACAAGAATAATTATTCATAATAATAAAAGAGTACATGAATATGGTAGTACTACTTGAAGTACTTACAGCAGTAATACAATACTAAGAAAATACAATAACAGTAGTGAATCTAAGAATCCCAAAATAGAAACTAAGATTCACGAAATCTATGTAATTATGGAAACAATTGTCCTTACCTTAAATAGATTCGAAGATATTTCGGAAGTCAAAGAAATCAAGTCCGAAGTTAGCATAGATACAATTTTAGGAGAAAAACCTAGAAGATCGGAGGTCAAACGGATCAAATTGGACAAAAGCATCAATGCTGTCCATAGCTGGCTAACTAGCTGGTTGACTGATCCAGTCGACCAGGTAGTCGACCAAGTGAACGGTAACCAAAGCCAAAACTGAATTTTTATCCGAAACTCATCTTTCGGGACTTGAAACACTCCAAAATTTGAAAGGAATCTAAGGAACAGTATACCAAGACTATCTAGCAAAGATTAAACAACAAACAAGGATGAAAACCATGACTTTCTATCTTGAAAACATGACTTTCTAATTTTGATCAAAGCATGGTTTTTAATGAAAACAACCATAGATGCAAGGAAGAATGAATATGCTAGACAAATCAGATTAGAAGAATGATCATGCTTTCATGAAGAAAATCATATAATCATGGCTAGAATCAAGTATGAGAATCATAGCATTCATAGAATGAATGGAGATTCATTCTAACTCAAAGGAGACTGTAGAAGAGGTGTTTGCAAGGTTGCAATACCTTCTTTATAATCACAGTAGTAAGAACAAGAGTAAAACAAAGAGAAAACAAGAGATTACTAACCTTGAAGATGAATTAGAGAAGAAGAACAATAGATCTTGCAAGAGTTCTTCACAACCACCAAGGAGAGGCTTTGAGAGAGGCTTCACACGTTCTTAGAGAGTTCTAGCAACAAAGGAGGCTAATAACCACGAAGTCTACTTAAATAGAACCTTAAAAAATCAAATATTCTTGGATCTTACAATCGGTTGGCTGACTGGCTAGTTGATTGGCCAGTCGACCAGGCTAGGACAGCAAGCCTAGATAGGGATTTGACAACCTAGATCAACTCAAAATCAAGTGGGCTTCTTCCTACTTCTCAATTGACTAGTCTAGGTCAGAGAATTACCTTCAATTCATGTCCGAGGGTGCATTAGGTCCATTAACTAATCTCTCCTTCTTCAAGGTACAATTTCTTATCAAACACTGCCAAAGCTTCCAAGTATGGAGTACCATCTCCATGGGTTCGGAGTCAAACACCATGTCTTCTACTGAGAGGGCCCATAGATGTCTTCTTCCTTCACTTCGGGTCTTCGGACCTATAAACAACAGGGTTTTCGGGTCAAGGTGAGGGCTGGATATCACATTCTCCCCCTCTTAAAAGAAATTTTGTCCTCGAAATTGAAAGCGTACCTGGGCTTCCAAAAAAGTGAGGAAACTTCTCCTTCATGTCTTCTTCCTTCTCCCAAGAAGCTTCTACAGGGGTGTGATTCTTCCATCGAATCTTTACCAAAGGAATGGTACAATTTCACAACTGTTTGTCCTTCTTGTCTAGGATTTCGGCTGGCTCTTCATCATAAGAATGATCACCACTAGGTCCTTCAGGTGCTTGCTGTAGTATGTGCTCCAGATTCTCTATGTACTTCCAAAGCATCGAAACATTAAACACATTATGACCTCCAGCAAGAGATGGGGGTAAGGCCAAATGGTGTGCGACGGGTCCATCCTTTTCAAGAATCTCAAAAGGTCCAATGAAACAAGGGCCAAGCTTTCCTTTCACATTGAATCTCATCACACCTTTCATAAGTGATACCTTTAGGAAAACCTTCTTCCCAACTTGAAATTCCAAGTCGGTCCTTCTTTTATCCGCATAGGATTTTTTTCTTAACTTAGCAGACTTAATCCTTTCTCTTATCATATCCACCATCGCACTTGTAGCTTCAATCATTTCCGGACCTAAGACTTTCCTCTCACCGGTCTCAGTCCAATACAAGGGTGTTCTACAAGTGTACCATACAAAGCCTTGAATGGAGCCATGCCTATTTTTGCTTGGTAACTGTTGTTATAGGCAAACTCAACCAAAGCTAAGTGTTCATCCCAATTGCCACCCATATCCACAACACAAGATCTAAGCGTATGTTCCAAAATCTGATTTGTTCACTCAGATTGTCCATCAGACTGTGGATGATGAGTAGTACACAAATTCAATTGGGCTCCCAAGGCTTTTTGCAAACTATTCCAAAACCTTGAGGTGAACCTAGGATCACGATCAGAAACAATACTCACCGGCACTTCGTGTAGACGAACCACATTGTCCACATAAAGCCTAGCTAGCTTATCCAAAGTATGAGTGATCTCCATAGGAATGAAATGGGCTGATTTGGTCAACCTATCAACGATTACCCATATCGTATCATTACCTTTACTTGTACGAGGCAAGCTAGTCACGAAGTCTATAAAAATGTCTTCCCACTTCCAACTAGGGACAGGAAGGGGCTGAAGTAATTCAGATGGAGGTTGTCGAACAGCCTTCACACACTGACAAATCTCACACTTGGCCACAAAATCTTCCACATCGGCCTTCAGACCAATCCACGAAAAATGTTCTTTTAGATCTTTGTACATCTTGGTACTTCCCAGGTGTACTGTGAAAATTGAATGGTGTGCTTCCTTCAAGATTTCCTTTTTAATCACTTCAACAGCCGGCACAAAAAGTCTTCCTTTAAACAATATTGCACCATCCATAGACATATTAAAATCAGGGTCCAACTCAGGATTCGAATAAATCTTCTCAATCTTCTCCTTCAATTCCTGATCAGAACTTTGCAGAGCAATTCTATCTCTAAGGGTGGATCTTGCTGTTATGGCAGAAAGAATAAAATCCAAACCTTTAGGAACAATTTCCAATCCAAGTTCCAAATCAAAAACAACAATGGTTGACTCAAAGCATTCAAATCCAACTCTTTACTTTTACTTTTCTTGCTAAGGGCATCAACAACCACATTTGCCTTACCAGGGTGATACTGAATGTCATAGTCATAATCAAAGACTAATTCTAACCATCTTCTTTGTCTCATATTTAACTCCTTTTGAGTAAAGAAGTATTTCAAACTTTTATGATTTGTGAAAATAGCGATTTTCTCACCGTATAGGTAATGTCTCCGAATCTTCAAAGTGAAAACAACAGAGGCAAGCTCTAAATCATGAGTGGGGTAATTCCGCTCATATTCCTTTAATTTCCGAGAAGCATAGGCTATGACTTTACCATGTTGCATAAGAACGCAACCCAAACCAATCTTTGACGCATCAATGTAGACTATCAAACCACCGAAACTATCAGGTATAGTCAAACCAGGGCACTTGTCAATCTATCCTTCAACTCTAGAAAATTCTTCTCACATGCATCGGTCCACACAAACTTCTCTTCTTTTCTAGTTAGCTTAGTCATAGGGGCAAGCAACTTAGAAAAGTTCTCAATAAATCTTTTGTAGTATCCCGCCATTCCTAGAAAACTGCTCATTTCCGTCACAGTCTTCGGTCTTTCCCAATCTAAAACCGCTTGTACCTTTTCCAAATTAACACGAAGACCTTCGGCTGAAACCACATGGCCGAGAAATACTACCCTTGAGAGCCAAAAATCACACTTGCTAAACTTAGCATAAAGCTTATTCAATTGATCATGTTTATATGTTTATCTTTCTATATGTTGGAATATTAGTTGTGTATGTTATGACTGAATTGGGAATGTGATTGATTAGGTATGATTTGGGATTGGGGAATGTCCTTTTGACGGTTATGTCCTTGGACATTAGTGGAAGTGGTATGGGACATTTCCTATGGTGCCCTTTGACTCTTTCCTGTATTATTGGTTGTCATACCAAGGGCTTGTCTAGTAGTGTTTGGCTAGGATGTCCCTGTTATATCAGACCCGATTCGGAAGGGTATTGAGACCGTAACCCGTGGCAGCAATGTGAGTTTCTGGGCGATTAAGACCAGTAACCAACCCGTGAGAGGACATGGATCACATTATGAGGGGCCATTCATTGGTAGGTTCACAAGTAGTAGACTTGGGCTTATGGGGCTCAAGACTGGTGTAAATCCTGTGAGAAGAAATGAGAGCTTCCCGTTTATTATTTGTGGATGACCATAGGGTTGATGAGTCCGTAGTTCGAGTTGGTTGTAGCCATAGGATATGCTGACTCTAGTGAGAAGGATATTGGAAAGGATCCCTAGAGGGGAGGAATGGAAGTATCTGGACTCGATTTGATATAACTAAGTAGAAGACTTGCATTTGTCTAAATTTTACCCTGACATGCGCCAATACTCAGACCAAATGGTGGTGTGAGAGAGTGTTGACCTAAACCCCAGCCAAGGTTGTCCGAGAAGGTTTCAGGACCCATTGCCAACCGGAGTACCCAAGATACCAAGATGGTTAAGGGAGAGTGATTTGGACCCTACCCAGTGGAGTATGGTGCTATGACTCAAACCATGTTTGCCAATAGAGACCAACATACATAGAGTTAGATTCATACATCATTGTCTGTCTCATGTCATATTGCATCTGCTATGTTCTGCTATCATGTTATTTGTGTTGCTATGGAATAACTTGCCTTGCTGAGCTCTTTTGAAGTCACTCCTTTTTGCAAATATCTTTGTTAGGCTATCCCACAGGTATTGTCGACTATGAAGGCCAGTACTATGAAGCACAAACCGATGACGCATACTACTCGCAAGCTTGTGGCTACCGTGACTACGAAAGTGAAGAACTCATTGATGACGACATATCGCATCAGGATTAGTCGTACTCATGTGCTTGTTACGCGATACCTAGATTCAGAGACTTACACTTCTAGAAGTTGTATTTATAAGTTAGAAGAGACCTTAGTTTAGTTTGATTACTTCTTTTCTTTTCCTTTTATTTTGGGAATCGGTTGTAATCTTTCTTTTGACTTTCGATGTACTATTCCGCTGTGTTATATGGAGTGATTTTCCGCACACTCTACATGTGATTATTATATTGTATCATTCTTTCAGCACTCTGATTATATTGTTTGTCTCTTAAATCTTATCTTGACCTCTCTAATTATTGTGGTATAACATTGATTTAGTCTTGTTCTTGATTACATTATTCTAAATGTGGGAGTTTGGTTTCCTTGAATACTGGATCTTCGAGGCTGTGGATCACACACTCGGGTATGCTAGGTAGGGTACTGGTTGGGTGGATGTGACAGCCAACCTAGAAAAATTCTCAATAAATCTTCTATAGTAACTAGCCATTCCCAGAAAACTTCTTATTGTAGTTACAGTCTTCAATCTGTCCCAGTTTGCAACTACTTTAACCTTCTTGGGATCAACAAGAATACCTTCGTCTGAAACCACATGGCCTAGGAATACTACTCTTGATAGCCAAAAGTCACACTTGCTAAACTTAGCAAAAAGTTGCTTTTCTCTCAATCTTTGCAAGGTGATACAAAGATGTTTCACATGCTCTTCTTCATTCTTCGAGTAAATCAGTATGTCATCAATGAACACAATCACAAATTTATCAAGCACATCATGAAATACTCTATTCATTAGGTCCATAAAAACAGCAGGAGCATTGGTCAAACCGATGGGCATGACCCTAAACTCATAATGACCATAGCGTGTTCTAAAAGCTGTCTTGCAAATATCACTAGACTTCACTTTAAGCTGGTGATATCCAGACCTCATATCAATCTTCGAGAACACTGTTGCAGCTTTCAACTGATTGAAGAGATCATCAATCCTAGGCAACGGATATCTATTATGTATGGTCAACTTGTTCAACTCCCAATAATCAATGCATATATGCATGCTATTGTCTTTCTTCTTCACAAACAAGACCGGAGCTCCCCAAGGTGATACACTATGCTGTATAAAATCTTTATCTAAGAGCTCATTCAGCTGGTTTTGTAGTTCTTTCAGTAGGTGCCATTCTATAAGGAGCTTTTGATACCGGAGCGGCTCCTGGATTAACTCAATGAAAAACTCCACTTCTCTATCATGAGGCAAACTTGAAACATCTTCTGGAAAGACGTCCTTAAAGTCACAAAATACCTTGACTTCCTCAAGCTTCTTCTCTTCCTTGACCTTGCTTCCAGATGAAGCACTCTCCACTAATGCATCAATGCAGTCAAAGTCTTCTTACTAACTCTTCCTTGATTTCCTTGAAATTCAAAAGTTGAATTTCCCTCAGTTTGGAATTGAACTCTTTTTAAAGAACAAAGAATTACAGCTTTATGGGCTATCAACCAATATATTCCCAAAATTACATTGAAATCCTTCATATCCAAAAGCACTAAATCGACATTCAAATTTCTTCCACAGATGAAAATAGGGCATGCTTCTAACACTTGATCTAGTTGTACTACTAATTTAGTAGGGGGGTTACTAAACATCAAACATCTAGATAAGTTCTTTGGTGCCATGGTAGTTTTTCTAACGAATGTAGATGATATGAACAAATGAGACGCACCCATATCAAAATAAACAAAAGCAGGTACAGAAGCGATGAGTAATGTACCTGTCACTACATCATGTGTGAAATCCCACCTAACCCTAACCTTCCTACTGTGCCAAATGCATACATACCATATGCATTGTTTGATTTATTCTCTGCCGTATGAGTTGCCTAGTTTCATTTGGTAGAAGTTTACCCCCGAAGCTAATCTATTCTCTCTACTATTTCTTCTAGTGCCTTCTATTCCCTTTGATAGGAGGGTGATCTTAAGTCATTCCATGACTGATCCTTCTATCCCTACTGTTCTAAAGTGGATCTCCATACAATCTATAACCTTGTGAATTCTCCACATGATGATTTTGAAAGGAAATCAAGTGTGATCTTCATGATTTTTTAACCCTTTTAATTGTTTCTAATCTCAAAGCATGTTAGATTTACTCCTTTGTTTTCTTACAAAAGACTTATTGTTATTTGTTTCCCATAAATTTTAGGAGAAGAAGTCAAGATAAAAGTGAAGTTTCTCCATCTCTTTGGAAGCCTAGTACCCTCCCAATTTCGAGAACGAAGTTATTTTAGAGGGGGGGGGGGAGGAGAATGTGAAATCCAGCCCAAACCTAACCTGGACACCTTATCTGTTTTAGGTGAAGGACTTGTTTATTGTTTGACCTTGAAGTTGGACCTTAAGTACCATGTTGTAATCCTTGGAAGGTCCTAGGAGGTCAAGTCAGACATCTCCCTTAGTGTAGATCCAAAGACCCAAAATAAAGGAAGAAGTATTTGTGGGCCATCTCAGTAGAAGACATGGTGTTTGACCCGAAACCCATGGATATTGATGATGGTACTTCCTTATTGAAACCTTACTTGATTTGGGGTTGAACTAAAGAAGAACTTGGTTGATGGGCCTAAAGCCTAGTTGGACCTGATTTGAAGACATCCCTCCATGCTAGGTAAGTAGTATGGTGTGTTGAAAGAAGCCCATCCAAAAATATTGAAGTTAGGCCCATTAAATCCCTATTTTAAGCAAGCTGCCCAAGTAGGGACAATTGGGTAAAATTCTATTTTTAGGGTTTTTAAAAGCTTTATTTATTGGAATTTCGTGGTAAACAACTCCCACTGTGTTTCTAAGACTCTAGAGAATGTGGGAAGCACCTTAGAACCTCCTCTTTGACAACTAATCAACCAACAGGGGGAGTTTGGTCAGTTTGGTGAAATCCTAGTAATTTTTGGACTCTTTATGCTATTTAAAGGGGGGAACTCCATGTTTTTCGCTCACAATCATTTCTAAGCCTTTGGAGAACGTGGGAAGAGCCCTAGAACCTCTCCTTCAAAGCCAAGGATGATCCTCAAGCATCCATTCAAGTTTCTTCATCAGTTCTTCTTCTAAAAGTATAGTAATCGATTCGTTTCTTCTTTGATTCATTCTTTCTTCTATACTTCTGATCTTCTGATTATGAGAAAGGTATTACACTACTGTAATGGCATCTTCATTAATTGTTTTAACCCTAGAGTGAATTCCCCAATTCACTCTATGTTCTTGAAGCCATATGGCAATGATTCCTAAATTTGACCTTACCTAAGATCTTGATCACTCCCTCATTATTATTCTACTGATTTTGGTGATTGTGGAAAAGGTCTCACATCAGTGCTACAACCTTTCCTTCTATCACCATGATTGTTAGGTTGATTCCCTCTTTCCCCCATGTCACGCCCTCCCAGCCGGTACCCTATCTGGCATACCCGAGAGTGTGATCCACAGCCCGAAGATCAGGTATCGAGTGATCAACCTCCCACATAAACAATAACATAATCATGAACAATCATAACAAGAGTGCGGAAGATAAATCATAGATCCAATAAAGAAAGAATGAATCATAAATGAATCAGAATAATAGATATAATCGAGTATCAAACCAGATAAGTAAAGTGAGGCAAAAATCCACTTTACAACCAGCGGAAAAGTAGCTCTAAAGAATAAACTAGACAAAACCTAATCCCAGTAGCAAGTACATTGGGTAACTAAATTGTTCTCCACTTAATAGACAACATCCTTGTAAGTGTAAATCTCATAAATGGCACAAGGACGCTTCCACTCAATGGTCGGACTAAGCATCGTACGGAGCATAACCACTCGCGGGATCTTAAGAGTAATTGTGGTAACCGCAATCACCTTCCTGGAGATATGCCTCTTCGCCTTGCGCTTCTTCATAGGGACCGTCATAGTACTCGGTACTGCAGGATAGTCTAACAACATTGTACAATAAAGGAATGAGTTTCAAAGAAACTCGGTAAGGCGATTAAAAATCCATAATAACATAAATGGCAGGATTCCAGAACAATCATGAATGCAATATGATATGAGACAAGCAATGAATGAATGAATCTAACTCTATGTATGCTGGTCTCTATTGGCAGACATGCTTTAAGTCATAGCACCGTACTTCTTTAGGAAAGTCCACTCACATCCTCAACCATTTAAGATATCTTGGATTCTCTCACGGATCATTTCACCGGTCTTGAGCAGCCGATTGGTAATGGGTCCTTCATCCCTCGGGACAAACCTTGGCGGGGGTTAAGTCAACACACTCTCTCACAACCATTTGGTATAAATATTGGCGCATGTCGGGGTAAAATCTAGCCAAATGCAAGTCTTCTACTTAGTTACATCAAGTCGGATCCAGACACGTCCATTCCTCGTCCCCGACGATCCTTTCCGGTATCCTTCACACTAGAGTCCTCATAGTCCCTGACTACGGACTCACCAACCCTATTGATCATCCACATATGGTAAACGGGAAGCTCTCACGTCCTCTCACGGGTTGGTTACCGGTCTTAAGCGCCCGTGAGCCCAAGTCTAACCATATGCAACCCTACCAATAAATGGCCCCCACAATGTGATTCCTGTCCTCTCACGGGTTGGTTACCGGTCTTGAGCGCCCATGAATCCCCATTGCTACCACGGGTCGTTCGGTCTCAATACCCCTCCGATTAGGGTCCGACATAACAGGACATCCTAGCCAAACACTACTAGACAATCTTAGATATGTCATCCAACAGTTTAGGAAGGTGTCCAGAGGGCATCTCCGGAAACATCCCATAATATTCCCGTAGTAGTCCAAGAACAGAAGTGTCAAAAGGACACCTCTCCTTTCCAAACCATACTTAAGCATACACATGCATCAATTCATATCATCACATATATGGTAACTTCATATATGGAAAGAAATCAATAATTACAATCACTTGTATATAATTGGTAAGTAAATCATACATGAATCAATTTAATATGAATAAGTAATGCTACTGTAATCAAAGTTATGCAACAGTAGTATATCATTGTAAGAATCTAATTTAGGAATCATATCTATGATATTCAAATATAGAAACTAGATTCATGCTATCTATGTAATTAAGGAAATAACCATCCTTACCTTTTATAACTCGCAAAGGAATCCTAAGAAATCAAGTAAGATCTCGGCAAACTTGAGAAGAAGGTCCTAAACAAATATATACAACATATTAGGAAAGATCCCTAACGAGAAAAGATACCAAAACATCCAACATAGACCAATTCTGGAGTTGCTGTACTCATTGGTCGAGTGGATTGGTCGACTGGTCCAGTCGACCAATCAGTTGACCAATGCAGACAGTAGCCTAAAAAACAGAGTTTTAAGATATGAAATCCGAATTTGGTGGTTCAAAAGGGTACTAATCAAGAGGTAGACTACATCAGTAGTATTCTAACATATAGGGGACCTCAAAACTCTAATCCAATCAAGCCATCAAGATCCAAATTAGGAAACAAAAAGTTACCATAATTAAATCAACCATGGATCTTGATGAATTTGAAATAGAAAACAAAGACAAGAACAATAGGAGGATGGATCATTGCTTCAGGTAAAGGTATCATGAAAACATACTTAGATCTTCATGGAATAAGGCTTAGAAGCATAAATCTAAATAAGGAAATAAAACCTACCATATATGTAACTACCATGCATCATGAAGAACACATAGTAAGGTAGAAGAGAACAACTAGAGATTTATAGATTATGGATCATGGAAAGAAAACACATTAATTAACTACTAACATGATCAATAAAGAAGATCCAAAGAGATCAGAATTCGAATCAGAAGTTTAACAAAGATTAGATCATGGTTTGATCATGATTCCTTCAAAAGCTTGCAATGATCATGGTTAAGATCATTGTTCTAGCCTCAAATCCTTAGGATGATCATGAGAACATGTTCAGAGATGTTTGCAACAGAGAATGCAGCATCTCTTCTACTGTCTCAACTCAAAAAGGAAAGAAAAACAAAGATGGAGGAGAAGAAGAGAGAGTAGACATACCTTTTGATGCAAAAAGAAGAGTTTCGACGAAGATCCGTCAAGAAAACACCAAGGATGCAAGAGAGATGACTTGCAGAGGTCTTTGGTTCGTTCCAGAGAGTTTGGAGGCAGCAAATACGAAGTGGACTCGAGATTGGACTTAAATAGAGCAAGAACAACCTAATTGCCAAAGACAGCACTCATTGGTCGAGTGGATTGGTCGATCTGGCCCAGTCGACCAATCAGTCGACCAATGCTGACAGCAAGACCAAAACAGGGAATTGAAGGTCCAGATCAAATCCAATCCTAAAGGGGTTTTGCACACAAGTCAAGTGACTTACCTAATAGGTAGAAATGCCTTCAAACCAAGATAGAGAGCACTCCAAGTCCATCAACTAATCAGATCTTCATCAGGATTCAGTTTCCATAAATAGAACTTCATCATCAACTTTCATGGATTCAAAGCCAGACACCAAGTCCTCTACTGGGATGGCCCAAAGCTGACTTCTTACTTTACTTCGGGTCATCGGACCTACAAATAACAAGGTTTCCGGGTCAAGGTTAGGGCTGGGTTTTACATTCTCCCCCCTTAAAGAAATTTCGTCCCCGAAATTGAAAGCGTACTGTGCTTCCAAAGAGGTAAGGAAACTTCTCCTTCATATCTTCTTCCTTCTCCCAAGAAGCTTCTTCAGGGGTATGGTTCTTCCACCGAATCTTCACCAAAGGAATGGTGCGATTCCGCAGCTGCTTGTCCTTCCTATCCAAGATTTCGGCCGGTTCTTCATCATAGGTCAAATCAGCACTAAGTCCTTCAGTGCTTGCTGCAAAATGTGTTCCGGATTCTCTATGTATTTTCGGAGCATCGAAATATGAAACACATTGTGCACACCAGCAAGAGGCGGAGGTAATGCTAATTGATACGCAACAGGTCCAACCTTTTCCAAAATCTCGAAAGGTCCAATGTAACGAGGGCTAAGCTTTCCCTTAACATTGAATCTCATCACACCCTTCATTGGTGAGACCTTCAGAAAGACTTTCTCTCCAACTTGAAATTCCAAATCGGTCCTTCTCTTATCAAGCATAAGATTTCTGTCTGGGACTGGGCAGACTTAATCCTTTCTCTTATCATATCTACCATAGCACTTGTAGCTTCAATCATCTCAGGACCTAAGACTTTTCTTTCACCATTCTCAGTCCAGTAGACAAAGGTGTCCTACAAGTACTGCCATACAAAGCCTTGAATGGAGCCATGCCTATTGTTGCTTGATAAACTGTTGTTATAGGCAAACTCAACCAAAGCTAGGTGTTCATCCCAATTACCACCCATATCCACCACACAAGATCCGAGCATGTCTTCCAATGTCTGAATTGTCCGCTCGATTGTCCATCGACCGTGGATGATGAGCTGTACTCAAGTTCAATTGGGTTCCCAAGGCCTTCTGCAAACTATTCCAAAACCTTGAGGTGAACCTAGGATCACGATCCGAAACAATACTCAATGGCACACCATGCAGACGAACCACATTATCCACATAAAGCCTTGCTAGCTTATCCGGAGTATGAGTGATCTTCATAGGAATGAAATGGGCTGATTTGGTCAACCTATCAACAATCACCCACACAAAGTGTCATTGCCTTTACTTGTCCGAGGCAAGCTAGTCACAAAGTCCATGGAGATATCCTCCCACTTCCAACTAGGAATAGGAAGAGGCTGAAGTAATCCAGATGGAGGTTGTCGAACGGCTTTCACACGTTGGCAAGTCT
Source organism: Hakea prostrata (assembly GCF_041222555.1). NCBI lineage: Eukaryota > Viridiplantae > Streptophyta > Magnoliopsida > Proteales > Proteaceae > Hakea > Hakea prostrata. Next base: position 41,676,491 of record NC_142602.1, on the reverse strand, counting down.
CACACTTGGCAACAAAATCATCAACATCCGCCTTTAGACCAATCCACCAAAAATGTTCCTTCAAGTCCTTGTACATCTTGGTGCTTCCCGGTGTATAGTAAAGACTGACTGGTGTGCTTCCTTCAATATTTCTTTCTTAACTTCTTCGTTTATGGAGGCACACACAGTCTTCCTCTAAACAACAAAGCACCATCCATGGATATACCAAAGTCGGGGTCCGACTCGAGATTCGAAGAAATCTTCTCAACTTTGATCAAAAACTCTTGATCGAACTCTGCAGAGCAACAATCTTATCTCTAAGACCAGATCTTGCCGTCATGGCGTAAAGAATAAATTCAGAATTCTCGGGAACGATTTCCAAATCAAAACTCTCAATAGAAGACCACAATGGTAAACTCAAAGCATTCAAATCCAAAGTCTTCTTCTGGTTCTTCCTACTAAGAGCATCAGCAACAACATTTGCTTTCCCAAGATGATACTGAATATCACAATCATAATCGGAGACTAGTTCCAACCATCTCCTTTGTCTCATGTTCAACTCCTTTTGGGTAAAGAAGTATTTCAAACTCTTATGATCCGTGAAAATGGCAATCTTCTCACCGTAAAGATAATGTCTCCAAATCTTCAAAGCAAAGACAACGGCGGCAAGTTCTAGATCGTGAGTGGGGTAATTCCGCTCATAATCCTTCAATTGCCGAGAAGCATAGGCTACGACCTTGCCATGTTGCATCAGTACACAACCCAAACCAATCTTTGACGCATCGGTATAAACTATCATACCACCGGAACTATCAGGTATAGTCAAAACCGGGGCACTTGTCAATCTATCTTTCAACTCTTGGAAATTCTTCTCACAAGCGTCAGACCAAACAAACTTCTCTTCTTTCCTGGTCAACTTAGTCATAGGAGCAGCCAACCGAGAAAAATTCTCAATAAACCTTCGGTAGTAACCCGCCAATCCAAGAAAACTTCTTATTTCCGTTACTGACTTCGGTCTTTCCCAATCAGCCACAGCTTGGACCTTTTCAGATCGACACCAATACCTTCGGCTGAAACTACATGACCAAGGAATACCACTCTCTTAAGCCAGAAATCACACTTGCTAAACTTAGCGAACAACTTCTTTTCTCGCAACCTTTGCAAGGTGAAACTTAGATGACTCGCATGCTCTTCTTCGCTCTTCGAATAGATCAAGATGTCATCAATGAAAACAATCACAAACTTATCAAGCACATCATGAAATACTCGGTTCATGAGGTCCATGAACACCGCAGGAGCATTGGTCAATCCGAAGGGCATGACTCTAAACTCGTAGTGACCATACCGCGTTCGGAAAGCTGTCTTGAAGATATCACTAGACTTCACTTTCAATTGGTGATATCCGGACCTTAAGTCAATCTTTGAGAACACAACTGCACCCTTCAACTGATCGAAGAGATCATCGATTCTGGGCAGCGGATATCTATTCTTGATAGTCAACTTATTCAACTCACGGTAGTCGATGCACAAGCGCATACTACCGTCTTTCTTCTTGACGAACAAGACCGGAGCTCCCCAAGGTGACACACTAGGCTGCACGAAACCTCTATCTATGAGCTCATTCAACTGATTTTGCAACTCTTTCAACTCAGTAGGAGCCATCCCGTACGGAGCTTTAGATACCGGAGCAGCACCAGGGACGAGATCAATAGAGAATTCGACATCTCTGTCCGGAGGCACTCCCGATAGATCATCGGGGAAGACATCAACAAAGTCGCAGCACAACTCGACTTGTTGTCCGACTTCATCGACTCTTTTCTCCACTATACCCTTGCCTTCGGATGAAGCATCATCCACTAGGGCATAGACTTGCATCAGTGCAAACAGCACCTTCTTACAAACCCTTCTCTTTTCACCCTGAAATTCAAAGACCGGACTTCCACAAATATGGAACTGAATCTTCTTTGAGGAACAAAGGAACACAGCTTTGTGGGCTGTCAACCAATCAATTCCCAAAATAACATCGAAGTCCTTCATGTCAAGAATCACAAAATTGGCTTCCAAGTTCTTCTCACCAATCAACACAGGACATTTAGATAACCCCTTATCTAGTTTCACAACAGACCAGTAGGTGTACTAATCAATAAACAACTAGACAACTTCTCGGGGCTTAGGTTAGTCTTCTTGATGAATGCAGATGACATGAACGAATGAGATGCACCCGTATCAAATAAGACAAATGCAGAAATAGAAGCGACTAACAATGTACCTGTAATCACATCATGGCTTGGATCCCGCTCAAAGATTGGAAATACTGAAAACTCTACCAGAGGGAGGAGCAGGAGCACTCTTCACCACCTGGGGCAGCTGCTGGGCAAGTGCCGCTTCGGACAGCACGAGCAAAATGACCAGCTTGCTTGCAGAGAAGCAAACAGGATTGCTGGATCCAACAGGGGTGGCTGCAACAGAGGGCTTCCCGAACAAAAGGCCTTGCACTTGCACTTGCACTTGCACTTGCACTTGCTGGTGGTCGGTTTCCGCCATATCGTCTAAACTGGCCGGGCTGCTGAAAACCCGTGTTCGACCTACACTCTTAGCCTAAAAGGTAGGAGTGGGGTAGGGTGTAGGTCTCACAAAACGACGGTCATTACGATCCACCAAACCAGAATTCCTTGATCGCCAAGGCTTTTGCACACGAGCACTTTCCTCTCTCTGTTTCTTCCAACTTCTTCGAGTTCTCGCACCACTTGAGCATAGCTCACTATAGGCTGGACTGTGAGGTAAGCTTTAATGGCGGGACGCAGTCCTTTGAAGAACTTCTTTGCTTTGGCGAGGTCTTCCTTCAAAGAATCCGGAGCAAAGAAATGAAGCTCCTCGAACTTCGTTGGTACTCCAACACAGCATGTAATTCCTTGAGTCGAATCATAAACTCAACTTCCTTCGCATCCTTCACCGCCTCGGGAAAGTAGTTCATACAAAAAGCCTCTTTGAATAACTCCCAAGTTACAACTCCCGCATGCAAACCTTCCAAAACAGACGAGTGGAGATCCACCATGCATCAGCTTCTTGTTGCAACTTCTGCTCAAAGCAAACAAAATCTTTTGAGCTTCCGAGCATTGCAGATGTCGGAAAGCCTTCTCCAACTCACGAAGCCACTTGTTAGGAAACAAGGGGTCCTTGGTAACTTCAGAGAAAATGGGTACTTGCATCTTCGTAAAACTCTCCATCAAAGTAGTATGAGGAGTTCCAGCTAAACCTCCCGCATTCAGGATGCGGCATGAGGATTCACATTAGCACCAGCCCGGGTCTCATTATGCAGAGTCATGAAACCCACCAACATCTGGTTGAACTAAGTCGCTTGTTGTCGCATCATATTGCCCATAATATTGGCAATATCTCCCAAACTTCCAACATTCGGGGCACCTGGGATCTCATGGGTACCCCGATCAACATTTGGTATCCCACCACCTCCATGAGGTACTTCACCACCTCCCCGAGGTACTTCACCACCTCCATGACCACTGGATTCACCACGCCCACTTCTCGAGTAACCATTCTGCAAAACCGAGAACATCAAAATACCGAATTTCGAAGATTCAACATAAACCACAAGTCCAAATGATTTGAAAACTTAAATCATGCTCAAATATATCCATATAGTCATCAAACAATATTCCATAAGGCAAAAATCACATTTTCCAAAAATTCAACAGCAAATGAGGTCTCTGTGACCATTGGTCGAGTGATTGGTCGAGCGACCCAGTCGACCAATGAGTCGACCAATGCAGCATGTAATGCGAAAATTCGCATTATAAGCCTCATTTTCACATTCCAACCTCATTCTAACTTCTTCCAAAGGTGAGAGAGCTCTAGGGAAAATCTCCAAGAGTTCCCACAAGTGTTCTTGAGGTGATTTAGTGCTTCAACAACAACACCACAACACACCATCTTCACAAACAAGGTAAACCTCTTAATCTTCCTTCCATTTTCATCTTCTCATGCTTGCATTTCAATAAAACCATGCTTTACTTGTATCCAATGCTAGAAATCATGCTTAGGAATGCTTAGAAACATATTCCTTAGGTTTTAAACACAATGCCATGCATAGACAACAAGTTTTAACACATTGGTGCTCATCTCGCAAAGTTTTATACCGAAATCGACATCTTTAGAAAAATTTCGTTTTCTCTCAAATCGCTTGAAATTTTCCCACGAGATCAAATGCTACATGCTCAAGATGACATTGTAGATAGGTCCATACAATTTGATTTAACCAATTTCAACTTTTCAAAAATCCAATTTTGACCTAAATTGCAAAATCCCCAAATTTCCTTCTTGCTGAATTTTTCGCTTTAATCCAAGTTTTCGATCGATTTTCATCAAACAAACTTCATAGACATGAAATTCCAAGTATTGCGCACATGCTAGTATGTTCAAATCAAATTTCCCCCAAACTGAAATTTTCCGAAAAATTACGAAAATACCCTTTTGGCTCAAATCTTAAAATAGCACTAATTGGAATTGTCTCTTGTCTCTTTCACAGATACACTATGCAAAGGGGAGGGCGAGGACGAGGTAGAGGTCGTGGTCGCATCGTAGGTGCTCTTAGGGGCAGAGGTCGGGTTCCTTCCGAGCCTAGACAGGAGGTTAGGAGACCGGACATGTTTGACACACCTCGAGCCGAGTTCCCGTACGAGGCCTACTTCAGCCATCGCAATATCGAGATGGGACGTCTACTTCACTTACGCCAGCTCGTAGCCTTTAGGATTCGGCAGAGGTTCGACACATTGCAGTGGACTCATCTCTTCACCGAGGATCTACCGGTATACCCGGAACTAGTGAGGTTGTTCTTCAGCAACCTTACTTACACAGAGGAGGCTCGAGGCCAAGGACATCCACTAAGACTTGTCCTCGGGAGCAGTGGTCTTCCGGACTCGGATTCGCTTCTCTACCCGGACACCGGCTGAGATCTTGCAGGTTCCTTACTATCCACAGCAGTGTGTGTGGATACCGCAGGAGCAGATTCTGGACAGCCATCCGATGCCGTATGAGCTTCGCGAGATATGCTCTACGCTATGGGATAGCCGTCGATGCTTCACTCCGTGGACTAGCGGACGGATGACGGGTTCTGCACGGATTATCGGTCGCATAGTCGGCCGAAACATTATGCCGAAAGCCGGACATCACCATCGGGTCACAGTGATGGAGGCCTTAGTCATCTACCGCATCTACATGGGCTTCGAGATCGATCTCTCCTACATCATTCAGCAGGTCATGCTGGACTTAGTTCTCTGCGGCCTAGCATGCGGAACCTTTGCTATGGGAGGCTACCGACCTTGATCTTCGGGCATTTCGGGGTGAGTTTCGAGGATACACCGGTGGACACTGGATCACGGGGATACTCTATTGGGACTCGGACCATTCGTCGGATGAGACTACAGCGATCGAGAGAGATCTCCCGGTCCGGAGGGTGAGGATGATGATGAATCGGAGGATGAGGATCGGGGATCGGGAGGATGGAGGAGAGGATATCGGTCCCGATAGTGATGATCGGGGCCGGAGATGATGCAGATATGCGCGAGGCTGAGCTCGTGCATCACGAGTTTCCTTCATCACACTTCGAGGCAGGTGGCCCTTCACATGCAGTTCCGGAGACTTCAGATCTTGGAGCACAGATGAGATCGATGACTTCCATGCTAGAGAGAATGGAGGTCAGACAGGAGCAGATGTACGAGAGGATGGAGTCACGACAGGATAGGATAGAGCATCGGGTGACTCAGCTAGCAGAGGAGTTCGAGCATACGAGAGATCGGAGCGGATCACCTAGATAGACTGTACCTTAGGATTTCCATTTATGCATTTCAGATGTAATCATTGTAAAAACTTTTGAAATTAATGAAGTTCATTTTGTTCCTCTTTAATTATTGTATGTTATGCAACTTTCTTTTCCTTGCATTAGTGACATTTGTTCAAGTATAATTATGGTATGTTATTCGAAATGTTCGTTATGCCTCAAAGGTCAAGTTTCTAATTCAGGTGTTCTATTATTCACTTCTAAGAGTAGAAGAGTCATTTCAGATCAATGACTCGAGAATGTTCAGTTGTTGTCTTTTGTGGTTAGGATCTCCTCGAACCTTGGGCTCGATACCAATCTGTCACGCCCTCCCAGCCGGTACCCTATCCGGCATACCCGAGAGTGTGATCCACAGCCCAAAGATCGGGTATCGAGTGATCAACCTCCCACATAAACAATAACATAATCATGAACAATCATAACAAGAGTGCGGAAGATAAATCATAGATCCAATAAAGAAAGAATGAATCATAAATGAATCGGAATAATAGATATAATCGAGTATCAAACAGATAAGTAAAGTGAGGCAAAAATCCCACTTTACAACCAGCGGAAAAGTAGCTCTAAAGAATAAACTAGACAAAACCTAATCCCAATAGCAAGTACATTGGGTAACTAAATTGTTCTCCACTTAATAGACAACATCCTTGTAAGTGTAAATCTCATAAATGGCACAAGGACGCTTCCACTCAATGGTCGGACTAAGCATCGTACGGAGCATAACCACTCGCGGGATCTTCAGAGTAATTGTGGTAACCGCAATCACCTTCCTGGAGATATGCCTCTTCGCCTTGCGCTTCTTCATAGGGACCGTCATAGTACTCGGTACTGCAGGATAGTCTAACAACATTGTACAATAAAGGAATGAGTTTCAAAGAAACTCAGTAAGGCGATTAAAAATCCATAATAACATAAATGGCAGGATTCCAGAACAATCATGAATGCAATATGATATGAGACAAGCAATGAATGAATGAATCTAACTCTATGTATGCTGGTTTCTATTGGCAGACATGCTTTAAGTCATAGCACCGTACTTCTTTAGGAAAGTCCACTCACATCCTCAACCATTTAAGATATCTTGGATTCTCTCACGGATCATTTCACCGGTCTTGAGCAGCCGATTGGTAATGGGTCCTTCATCCCTCAAGACAAACCTTGGCAGGGGGTTAAGTCAACACACTCTCTCACAACCATTTGGTATAAATACTGGCGCATGTTAGGGTAAAACCTAGCCAAATGCAAGTCTTCTACTTAGTTACATCAAGTCGGATCCAGGATACGTCCATTCCTCGTCCCCCGACGATCCTTTCCGGTATCCTTCACACTAGAGTCCTCATAGTCCCTGACTACGGACTCACCAACCCTATTGATCATCCACATATGGTAAACGGGAAGCTCTCACGTCCTCTCACGGGTTGGTTACCGGTCTTAAGCGCCCGTGAGCCCAAGTCTAACCATATGCAACCCTACCAATAAATGGCCCCCACAATGTGATTCCTGTCCTCTCACGGGTTGGTTACCGGTCTTGAGCGCCCATGAATCCCCATTGCTACCACGGGTCGTTCGGTCTCAATACCCCTCCGATTAGGGTCCGACATAACAGGACATCCTAGCCAAACACTACTAGACAATCCTAGATATGTCATCCAACAGTTTAGGAAGGTGTCCAGAGGGCATCTCCGGAAACATCCCATAATATTCCCGTAGTAGTCCAAGAACAGAAGTGTCAAAAGGACACCTCTCCTTTCCAAACCATACTTAAGCATACACATGCATCAATTCATATCATCACATATATGGTAACTTCATATATGGAAAGAAATCAATAATTACAATCACTTGTATATAATTGGTAAGTAAATCATACATGAATCAATTTAATATGAATAAGTAATGCTACTGTAATCAAAGTTATGCAACAGTAGTATATCATTGTAAGAATCTAATTTAGGAATCATATCTATGATATTCAAATATAGAAACTAGATTCATGCTATCTATGTAATTAAGGAAATAACCATCCTTACCTTTTATAACTCGCAAAGGAATCCTAAGAAATCAAGTAAGATCTCGGCAAACTTGAGAAGAAGGTCCTAAACAAATATATACAACATATTAGGAAAGATCCCTAACAGAAAAGATACCAAAACATCCAACATAGACCAATTCTGGAGTTGCTGTACTCATTGGTCGAGTGGATTGGTCGACTGGTCCAGTCGACCAATCAGTCGACCAATGCAGACAGTAGCCTAAAAAACAGAGTTTTAAGATATGAAATCCGAATTTGGTGGTTCAAAAGGGTACTAATCAAGGGGTAGACTACATCAGTAGTATTCTAACATATAGGGGACCTCAAAACTCTAATCCAATCAAGCCATCAAGATCCAAATTAGGAAACAAAAAGTTACCATAATTAAATCAACCATGGATCTTGATGAATTTGAAATAGAAAACAAAGACAAGAACAATAGGAGGATGGATCATTGCTTCAGGTAAAGGTATCATGAAAACATACTTAGATCTTCATGGAATAAGGCTTAGAAGCATAAATCTAAATAAGGAAATAAAACCTACCATATATGTAACTACCATGCATCATGAAGAACACATAGTAAGGTAGAAGAGAACAACTAGAGATTTATAGATTATGGATCATGGAAAGAAAACACAGTAATTAACTACTAACATGATCAATAAAGAAGATCCAAAGAGATCAGAATTCGAATCAGAAGTTTAACAAAGATTAGATCATGGTTTGATCATGATTCCTTCAAAAGCTTGCAATGATCATGGTTAAGATCATTGTTCTAGCCTCAAATCCTTAGGATGATCATGAGAACATGTTCAGAGATGTTTGCAACAGAGAATGCAGCATCTCTTCTACTGTCTCAACTCAAAAAGGAAAGAAAAACAAAGATGGAGGAGAAGAAGAGAGAGTAGACATACCTTTTGATGCAAAAAAGAAGAGTTTCGACGAAGATCCGTCAAGAAAACACCAAGGATGCAAGAGAGATGACTTGCAGAGGTCTTTGGTTCGTTTCGAGAGAGTTTGGAGGCAGCAAATACGAAGTGGACTCGAGATTGGACTTAAATAGAGCAAGAACAACCTAATTGCCAAAGACAGCACTCATTGGTCGAGTGGATTGGTCGACTGGCCCAGTCGACCAATCAGTCGACCAATGCTGACAGCAAGACCAAAACAGGGAATTGAAGGTCCAGATCAAATCCAATCCTAAAGGGGTTTTGCACACAAGTCAAGTGACTTACCTAATAGGTAGAAATGCCTTCAAACCAAGATAGAGAGCACTCCAAGTCCATCAACTAATCAGATCTTCATCAGGATTCAGTTTCCATAAATAGAACTTCATCATCAACTTTCATGGATTCAAAGCCAGACACCAAGTCCTCTACTGGGATGGCCCAAAGCTGACTTCTTACTTTACTTTGGGTCATCGGACCTACAAATAACAAGGTTTCCGGGTCAAGGTTAGGGCTGGGTTTTACACCCCATCCTCGAAAACCAAAAGTAAGGGTTATTCTATGAGAGCTGATTTTGGGTAACTCTCATGAGAGGTAATCAAATTAGGAAACCCTAATCATTTATTAATTGGTAGACCCTTTCCAAAGCCATTCTTGATTTTGAAATACTAATGAGATGTTTCCCTTATCTATCTTGGGTGATTTGTGAGAGTCCAAATTGGAAACTCTCATGAGAGGTAACTAAATTGGGGAATCCAAATCCACTCTTAATTCATTGGATCCTCCCCAAGACTTTTCTTTATTATGATTTCTATATCTTTATTCTCCCTAGTCCTTCTATGGGAGACACAGACTCTAGTTGGTAAAACCCTCATTGTAAGGTTAGAATTTCTTTCCTTTGACTTTATTTGAGAACCTTGTTTTCTCACATTAATAGACCTTTCCAATACCTTTCTTGATTTTAAAATACTATTATTTCTTTCTTAGAATGAATTCCTCAATCCACTCTATGTTTTTGAAGTTCTTGAAACCATATGGTGATGTTCTTGATTCTTGATGTTCTTGTTTCTTGATTATTGACTATTCTTTCTTTCTTAGAGTGAATTCCTCAATTCACTCTATGTTCTTGAAGTTCTTGAAACCATATGGTGATGTTCTTGTTCCTTGATGTTTTATGTCTATGATCTTACCTGAGATCTTGATGACTCTTTCCATGATTTTCCTACTTATCTTTATGATTGTGGGGAAGGTTTCATACCATTATCATGACCTTCCCTTGTGTCCCCATGATTATTGGGTGAATCCCTTTCTTTCCTAAATGAGAAACCTTAATAGTTGAATTTGGGAGGAAACCCTTGGGTAACCCTCATGAGAGAATATCCACATTGAGTAACCCTCATGAGAGAGTATTCAATTGGGAACCCTATTATTTCTAATCCTCCCCAATTGCATTCTTGATTTTGAATTGCAAAGTAGATGTTTCCCTATCACTCTATGAACCTACCTTGGGTTATCTTGAGAACCATTCTAGGGGAACCTTCATGAGAGGATATTTAATTGAAAACCCTAATCCTTTGTTAATTATTGGTTCATCCCAAAGCCTTTCTTAATTATGATTTCTTATTCTATATTCCCCTAGGGTGAATCTTTATTCTCCCTGGTTCTTACATGAGATCCTTGGACTATATGCCTTGAAACCCTAACTTCTTGATTAAAATCATGAACCTATCTTTTTACCTTGATTTGATACTTTGACCTTCTTGGATAGTCCTAATATGTTCTAGGAAGCTCCCCTTTGAATTTCAGACCAACCGGACTCAAGGTTCGACATGTTGGCCCGTGTCACCATGTCGGACCCTGGCGACATAGCGACTCAGGCGACATGTCGCCAAAAGTGGAGCGACTTTTGGTTGGGGTTCGATGAAAAATTGAACCCCTGTTTCAAAGGGTATTTCTGATCATTTGAGGTGTAGCCTAATTTGAGGCCAATAAACACATTGGGAGTGTTATTGTGACCTAAAACATCACCTAAACTAATGTTCTTAATCGACCCATGTCCTATTGTATGCGGACGAAAGCCCCGAAACTAAAAATCTAAAAACTCATAAAACCCAATCATCTAAAGTCTACAATTCATTGTACAAATACATAGAATCATCCAACCATATAAAGTACAAATACATAGAGTCATCCAATGATCCAACTATATAAAATCTCGAACTCTCAATACCAAGTACTATGCCTAGGTGGATCGAACTCCTGTGACTCAGACTGCCTCCAGCGATGCTCCCCCAACAATCTCACATAATGATCCCATGTCATAAGATACTGATAGTGTTCTAGATAATCATTAACTACACCTCTATTTGATGAAAAAACTCCCAGATAATCATTAACGTACCTTCTTTTGGTTCCCAATTGCAGTATTTTTCAAGGTAGTTCATCCGGTATTGTTTGTTCGTCTTGTCATGACTTGTTATCTTTCCCACAGACGGCACCAAAGACTGTTGCGTCTTAGATCTGACACTGGTCCCGACCTTAGTGAATTGACTCGAAATTGAGGTTCTGACTATGAAGAAGATAAGACCTGCAAAAGAAGTTAGACGCGAGTTTGCTTGGATGTCAGGCAACCGCCTCCAATAGCTAAGCCAGTTGGGGATTAGATTAAGGTCCCGGGCGAGTGCTGCTCAGAGATTAACCAGAAAATGTTTGTGTCCTTACCTACGGATTGAGACCTTGTTAAATAGTGTGTGGGTTACCTTTCTTAGAACCGACAGGGTCCCGAGTACTTGCTCGCCTAGCTATTTTTGGGGTAGACCTTCTGTTTATATTGGTGTCTCCTCTGTCTTAGCGTGAGTGGTGCATTCCATATTGGTGTCTCATTCTCTATCTTCATGGATGTGTGATCATTCTATTGTTTCTAAAGCATGATAGATTCAATCTTATGTTAGTTTTTATCAATGATCTACTGTTGTTCTTCTTCTAGAGTGAATTCTCATTCTCTCTAGCCTCTCCAGAGAATTCATGGATTGTTTCCTCTGAAAACCTAGTTTTTTATTAATTTAGAATTCCATTCTCTTGATCAATGTTGATGTCTAATCTATGTTAGTTGATCTTAGATATTGTTCTAGAGTTTCCCTTAAATTTTCAGTGTTTTGAATCCTAGAAGTTGAGTTTCGGATCAAAATTCAGATTTATGTTCCCTACTGTTCATTGGGTCGACTACCTAGGTCGACTGGACCAATTGACCCAGCCAATCAGCCCAAGCTGACAGTAGCTGTTTTCTTGGTCTGTCTGGATCCGTTTGACATCTAATCTTCGATGGTTTGTTCCTAATGATTTAACTATGTTTATTTAGGGTTTATTTGCTAACCTTGGACCTATCCTCTTTGTTCCTCTAGATTTCTTCAAAGTTAATTAAGGTAAGGAAGGTTAATCCTCTAATAAACTAAAATGCATGATCTATTGTTTATGATTAAGATTTGCATGATCTTATTACTGTTTTTATAATTCTTTATAATCAATTACTGCTGTAAGTATTGTAGTTACAGTAGGTCTTGTTCATGTAATTCTTTTATCAATTTGATCATGTATGAATTGATTATCCTTCTATGTATTGAATTATCAGTTGTGCATGTGAATTGATTTGGGAATGTGATTGCTTAAGTATAATTTGGGAATGGGGAATGTCCTTTTGACATTGATGTCTTTGGACATCAGTGGAAGTGCTATGGGACATTTCCTATGGTACCTCTTGACTCTTTTCCGGATTATTAGTTGACATATACCTAGGGCTTGCCTAGCAGTGTTTGGCTAGGATGTCCCAGTTATATCAGACCCGATTCGAAAGGGTATTGGGACCGAGTAACCCGTGGCAGCAATGGGGGTTTGTGGGTGCTCAAGACCGGTAACCAATCCGTGAGAAGACATGATTCACATTGTGGGGGCCATTCATTGGTAAGGTTGTAGTAGTAGACTTGGGCTCATGGGCACTCAAGATCGGTAACCAACTCGTGGGAGGACATGAGAGCTTCCCATTTACTATTTGTGGATGACCAATAGAGTTGATGAGTCCGTAGTCTGAGTTGGTTGTAGCCATAGAATATGCTGACTCTAATGAGAAGGATACTGGAAAATATCTCGAGAGGTGAGGAACAGAAGTATCTAACTCTGAGTTGATATAACTAAGTAGAAGACTTGCATTGGGCTAAGTTTAACCTTGACATGCGCCAATTCTCAAACCAATGGTGATGTGAGAGAGCGGTGACCTAAGCCCCAGCCATGGAATGTCCGAGAGGGATGCAGGACCCAATTACCACCGAAGAACCCAAGATACCGAGATGGTTGAGGGAGAGTGATTTGAGACCTACCCAAAGGAGTATGGTGCTATGACTTAAAGCATGTCTGCCAATAGAGACCAGCATACATAGAGTTAGAATCATACATGCATATCTGTTTCATATCATCTTGCATCCTTTATATTTTGCTATCATGCTTTATTGTGTTATTATGGAATAAACCGCCTTGCTGAGTTCTTTTGAACTCACTCTTTTTTGCAAACATCTTTATTAAATCTATCCGTAGGTGTTGACGACTATGACGGAGCAACATATAAGTTTGCCCCAGATGACTCATACTACACCCAAGGTGTTGGCTACGGTGACTATGATGGTGAAGAATATCATGGTGACAGAGGAGCGTATCTGTGAAATCCAGCCCAAACCTAGCCAGACACCCTATCTGTTTTGGGTGAAGAAAGACTTGTTCAATGTTAGACCTTGATGTTGGACCTTGATCTCAGTATTTCTATCTTTGAAAGTCTTAGAAAGTCATGTCAAACCTTTCCCTTAGGGTAGATCCAATGTCCCAAAGTGAAGGAAGATGTCTCTTTGGGCCCTCTCTGTAGAAGACATGGTGTTTGACCCGAAACCCTTAGAGTTTGATGATGGTGCTCCATACTTGGATGCATTGTCAGTGTTTAATAAGAAACTGCACCTTGAAGAAGGTGAGTTTAGTTGAGGTACCTAATGCACTCCCGGACTTGATTCGAAGGTAATTCTCTGACCTATACTTGTTGATTGACTTGTAGGAGGAAGCCCAAGTGATTTTGACTCAATCTGGCCCTCCAATTCCCTCCCCCAAGTTGTTGTGATTGCTTGGTCGACTGAGCCAGTCAACCAACCCAGTCGACCAATCAGTCAACCAATGACATTTAAGCCTGAGAAAATCTAATTTTTGGGTCTTTTTGAGCTCTATTTAAGTGGTCTTTGTGGCTTAAGCCCTATTCTATTGTTGGGACTCTCTTGGGACATGGAGAGGCTCCTCTTAGGCCATTCCTTGGTGTTGGTGAAGATCTTCTTCAAGAATCTTTGTCTCTCACTCTCAAGGATCATCCCCAAGGTATGTACTCTCTCTCTCTCACTCTCTATTCTACTCTAAACCCTTCTCTTACTTGCTGTTGTAACCATGAAGATGATGCTGCAACCTTGCAACCATCTCTTCATGTGTTCTATCCTTGCCATTGCATAAACCCCTTTCATTTCTACCTATGCTATGCCCCCATTTTGATTCTTGTCTATACATTACCATGATTTTCTTCATTTTAACTTGATTTCTTCATATAAACTGATTTCTATTGTATGACAATTCTGATTTAGGTTAGTATATGATTCTAATCTATTGCATATCAATTCCCCTAGCTAATTCCCTAATGTTCCTTGCATTTGCATATAATTCCATTGATGCCTATGATTCTTGCATATAGAACCTAGGGTTTCAATTTGGGGTTCCTAATTAGACCATTAGATGACGCTAATTACTTGCTAGATAGTGTTCTTATACTATTACTAACAATCCCTCCAAATTTTGGAGTGATTCGAGCTCTAGAAGATCGGTTTCAGACCAAAATTCACCATTTCAACCCGACACTGTTCACTTGGTCGACTGGGTCAATCAACCAAGCCAGTCAACCAATTGATGGCTGCATTGTGTATTTGACCCGTTCGACCTTCGATTTTCCCAATTTTCTTTCTAATCTTTCATCTATGTTTGTCTAGGGTCTAAGTACTATCTTTGGATCATTCTCTTTTGATCATTGGATTATCTTCATTCTGATTGAAGGTAAGAATGGTTATTACCATAATTACATGGATTATGTGAATTATGCTTATATGTTAGACCTTGGAAGAATCACCTTCTTTATGGTATTTCTAGTATCACATGACTGTTGTATGTACTTTAAAACAGTAGTACTATATTTATATGTTCTTTGATTATCATGACTATTCATTCTTGTTAATTACATATATGATTGATCATGTTATGTTATATATCCTTCTATATCATGAATTATCATTGGTGTATCATATTATGGAATTGAGAATGTGGTTGAATAGGTATGATTTGGGATTGGGGAATGTCCTACTGACATTTTTGTCCTTGGACATCAGAGGGAATAGTATGGGATGTTCTCCAAAGATGCCCATCGACGCTTTCCTGGATTGTTGGATGACATGTATAGGACTTGTCTAGAAGTGTTGACTAGGATGTCCTTGTTGTATCAGACCCGAACCGGAAGGGCATGGAGACCGAACGACCCGTGGTAGTAATGTGGTTTGATGGGCGCTCAAGACCGGTAACCAACCCATGAGAGGAATTCAATCACATTGCGGATACCCGAAAGGGGCCATTTATTGGTAGGGTTCCAAATGGCTAGACTTGGCCTCACGGGCGCTCAAGACCAGTAACCAACCCATGAGAGGACGTGAAAGCTTCCCATTTACTACTTGTGGATGACCAATAGGGTTGATCCCATTTACTACTTGTGGATGACCAATAGGCTTGATGAGTCCGTAGTCCGAGCTGGTTGCTGCCATAGGATACGTGACTCTAGTGTGAAGGATACCGAACTGAGTTGGTTGTAGCCATAGGGGATGTTCCAGATCTGACATGATACGACTGAGTAGATGACTTGCATTGGGCTAGGCTTTACTGTGACATGCGCCAATACTTATACCATTGATGTGAGAGAGCGGTGACTCAAACCCCAGCCATGGATTGTCCCAAGGGATGCAAGACCCAATTACCACCAGAGAACCTAAGATACCGAGATGGTTGAGGGAAGAGTGATTTGAGACCTACCCAAAGAAGTATGGTGCTATGACTTAAAGCATGTCTACCATAGAGACTAGCATATATAGAGTTAGTTTCATACTTGCATCGTTTGTTTCATATCATCTTGCATCATGCTGTGCTTTGTATCATGTATCTGTGTTATTATGGAATAACTGCCTTGTTGAGTTCTTTTGAACTCACTCCTTTTTGCAACATCTTTTGTTAGACTTATCTGCAGGTACTACTATTGTTGACTATGATGGTTAACACTATGAAGACCAAATTGATGACTCATACACTACTGATCATGCTGACAATGTTGGTGAAGACTATCAGGAAGAGACTGATAATTGTCAGGAGTGGATTCGGCCTTGTCTAGTTTCATATGATTATGTTATTGAGGAAACATTGTAGAAGTTAGAAGAAATTGTAACTTAGTTGCTTACAATTTTCTTTCCCTTCTTTTGAGAACTGGTTGTAATCTTTACTTTATTTCGATCTACCTTCCGTTGTTATTGTAGAATGGGTTTCCCCCTTCATTTCATTCTTTGACTATTTATTCTATTGGTATCATTTCCGTACTCTGATATTCTTTTATGATCCTTCTGTGATCCTTTCTTGACTTTTATTATTAAATTACTTGAATACAAAGATTTGTTCTTGCTATTTGATTATATTGTTGTGCTAAGTGGTTATGATATTTCCTAAATTGGATCGTCGGGACCGTGGATCACTTCCCTAGGTAATCCAGATAGGGTACTCCCTGGGTGGATTTTGCGGGATGTGATAGTATCAAGATTAGTCGTACTCATGTGCTAGTACAACGTTATCTGGATATAGAGACCATAACATTTAGAAGTGTTCTCTATAGACTTGAAGAAACATTTGTTTATATTAGTTTTTTATTACTTCTTTTCTATTCATCTTGTTTTGGGAATCGGTTGTAATCTTTCTTTTTAGTTTTGATCTACATTTCCGCTATTACTGTAGAGTGATTTTCTACTACACTCTACACTTGATTATATTATTGGTATCATTCTTTTTCCGCACTCTGATTATGTTATTTATTCTTTTGAATCTTATTTTGATCTTTCACTTAATATAGTTTAACATTGATTTAGTCTTGTTTTTTATTATATTATTGAAAATGTGGGAGGTTGATTTCCTTGATACTGATCTTTGGGAATATGTCACACACTCAGGTATACCAGATAGGGTACTGGCTGGGTGGATGTGACAAAGTGGTATTAGAGCCCATAGTTCAAGGATAATCCTAACCACAGGCAACAATAATGGAACATTCTTGAGTCATAGATCCAGAAGTGACTCAAGTTTTCTTAGAAGTGAATAATAGAAAACTTTGGATTAGAAACATAAATAATGAAGCATAATATGTTTGTTGAATAATGTACAATAATTATGATTTAACAAATATAACTTAATGCAATGAAGGACATGCATAATACACAATAAGAAAGTGAAACAAAATAAACTTCAATAATTTTTAGGAAGTTTTTATAAAAGAGGTACATCAAATAAAGCATAAAAGGAAATCCTAGTACAATCTATTTAGGAGACTATCTTTGATCTCTAAGTACTCTGACATCCTCCACAACCTGTGAAAGTTGAGCCTCCATCATCTCCTAACCTCTATCCTCTCCAGAATAGAAGTTGTAGTAAGCATCTGAGCATACAAGTCTGGTGCCTCTGATCTCAAAGTGTGATGCGGGAATCTCATGATGACCTGGATCCACCTTGCGCATCTCCGTATCCTCTCTTGCCTGGTCATCACTATCTGGACCAGCATTGTCACATCCAGCTAAGGGTACCCTATCTCGCACACCCGAGTGTGTGATCCACAGCCCCAAAGATCAAGTATCAGGAAATCATCCTCCCACATAGGCAATAACATAATCATGAATGGATATAATCAAAGTATAATATTATAAATAAGAGATCCAAATAAGGAAATAAATGACAGTATAATCAAAGTGCGGAAAAATGATACCAGATGTAAACATCAAAAAGAGTAGAGTGAGGCAGAATCTCACTCCACAATTACAGCGGAATGTAGCATGTAAGTCTAAAAAGGAATACAACTGTTCTTAAGGAAATGGAAATCAACTAAACTAAGAGTCTTCTACTCTATAGATAACATCTTCATAATAATGGACTTCATCAATCCAACTCAGACTTTCCCACTCCACATTAGGTCTAATTGTAGTACACAACATGACCAAGCATGGGATCATCAATGTGATCTTCATTGTTGCCAACACCTTGCGTGTAGTACGCTTCTTCAACTGGTGCTTCTTTATATTGGCCTTCATAGTAATTAGTACCTGTAGAGTAATCTAACAAAAGCGGTTGCACAAAAAGGAGTGAGTTCGAATGAACTCAGTAAGGCAAGCTAAATCATAACAACATAATAACATGATTTCATAACATAACATGATGCAATGCGATATGAAACAGACAATGTGTGCATGCATCTAACTCTACGTATGCTAGTCTGTATAGGCAGACATGCTTTAAGTCATAACACCATACTTCTTTAGGAGTGTTTCATCACACAACGCCGTTTGGTAGTGGGTCCTTCATCCCTCAGGACAATCCATGGCTGGGGTATAGGTCACCACTCTCTCACATCACCATTGGTCTAAGTATTGGCGCATGTCAAGGTTAAGCCTAGCCCAATGCATGTCATCTACTTAGTTATATCAACTCAGTTCCAAATACGTCCATTCGTCACCCCTGGCAATCCTTTTCGGTATCCTTCACACTAGAGTCAGCATAGTCCCTGACTACGGACTCATCAACCCTATTGGTCATCCACAAATAATAGACGGGAAGTTTTCATGTCCCCTCACGGGTTGGTTACTGGTCTTGAGCGCCCATGAGCCCAAGTCTACTATTTGCAACCCTACCAATAAATGGCCTCTCACGAGTATCCACAATGTGATTCGTGTCCTCTCAAGGATTGGTTACCGATCTTGAGCGCCCATGAATCCCCATTGCTACCACGGGTTGTTCGGTCTCAATACCCTTCCAAATCAGGTCTGATATAACGGGGACATCCTAGCCAAACACTGCTAGACAACCCTAGGTATGACAACCAATAATCCGTGAAAGCGTCAAGGGGCACCATTGGAAATATCCCATACTATTCCCACTGATGTCCAAGGACAAAAATGTCAAAAGGACACTTCCCAATCCCAAATCATACCTAATCAATCACATTCTCAGATCAGTCACATCATACATAACCGACATCTCATCATATAAAAGAATATGTAAAAGCATGATCCATTCATTAAACAACATACATGAGTAAGGTGCTACTGTACTTACAACAGTACATCATAAATAGAAAGTACAATATCAGTAGCGAATCTAAGAGTTTTCGAAATCAGAAACTAACATACACACAATCTATGTTATTATGAAAATAATTGTCCTTACCTTAAATAGCGTTGATGATTAGCCAAAGATCAAAGAGAGAGGTTCCAAACCTAGCAAATAAACTCTTAACAATCATAGATACAACATTAGAAAAGAGGCCTAAAAGATTGTTCATCAAATGAATCAAACCAAGTGAAAAACAGAGCTACTGACTTGCTTGGTCGATTGGTTGGTCTACTGACCCAGTCGACCAACTGAGTCAGTACGAAGCAAAAACATGGATTTTGATCCGAAACTCAATCTACAAGATTCGAAACTCTACGAAACTTGGAGGAAACCTTTAGAACAGTTTTCTAACACTAAAGGAGTATAGATTAGGCATTAATAATAATTAAAAACACTACCTTCCAATTTGAAATTATGATTCCCCAAATTGGTGAAAACCCTAGTTTTCGATGAAAATATACTATGAATCCATGGGAAAGACTAGAGATGATCAGATCTCATCCTAGTAGGAAATAATTAGAAGTCATTCACAATTCCATCATGAAAATTTGATCCAATCATGTTAAGAAAGTGACTCAAAAAGAAGAATTAGGGTTCCAAGAAGAATTTACTAGGGTTAGGGTTAAGGTCACTATGATGATCATAAACCCTAAAGAATGGAAGGAGATTATGGAAGAGATGGTTTCAAGGATGCAGCATCTTCTTCATAGTCTCAATCAAGAATAAGATCATGGAAGGATAAATCACAACAAAGAAGAGATCACTAACCTTGGATTGACAGATTGGAGATGAGAAACTTCAGATCTGGCAAAGATCCTTCGAAATCACCAAAGAGAGCTTTGAAAGAGTCTTCCCACGTTCTCTGAGAGTTTTGGAGGCAGAGGATACTAAGAAACACGAAGTTTACTTAAATAGAAAGTGAAAAACCCTAAACAGAGGATTTTCTCGGATTACTGGACCTGTTGGTCGATTGCTTGCTCGATTGGCCCAATCGACCAACTAGTCGACCAAGTTGGTCAGCAAGGCCCAGACAAGGAATTGGAGGCCCAACTCAAGTCCAAACCTCATGGGCTTCTCCCAACACAACATATGACTTATCTAGTATAGAAAAATGCCTTCGAATCATGTCCAACTATACTTTTAGTCCATCAATTTGACTCACCTTCATCAAGCTACAGCTTCCTTTCCAGATCAGCACAGACTTCCAAGTATGGAACTCCATCATCAATTTCCATGGGTTCTGGGTCAAACACCATGTCTTCCACTGAGATGGCCCATAGTTAGCTACTTCCTTTACTCCGGGTCTTTGGACCTACAAACAACTGGGTTTTCGAGTCAAGGTCAAGGTTAGGATAGGGCTGGATTTCACAAGCATCCTCCTCATCCTCTATATCTTGATCATCATCATCCTTATCCTCATCATCATCCTCGCCCTCAGACCTCACAGCATGACTAAGTTGCATCTGTCCGATGGTCCTGCCCCTGATGTCATAACCCAGCTCTCAGGTACGCATCTTGCTGTCCTCCAAGCTCACCCCAAAGTGCCTGAAGACAAGTGTCAATAGTCGACCGAAGCAAAGGTTTCACACTCCTGGATGCTTTACTATATCGATCATGGTGTTATGGATGATGTAGGACAAATTGATCTCGAATCCCATGTAGATTTGGTAGATCACTAAGGCCTCCATCACTAACACTCTATGGTGATGTCTGGCTTTCGGTATGATGTTTCGGCCCACAATGTGACCGATGACTCTAGCAGAAGGTGTCATCCTAGCACTAGTCCACGAACTATAACACCTTGTGTTGTCCCAACGTGTGGAAAAGATCTCATGAAGCTCGTACGGAAGTAGAAAATAGTCCACCTCGACACCCTTAGCTATCCATCTGCACTCATGCAGATAATAAGGTACCTGAAAGATGCGCGCCAGTACCTCCATAGTGAATTTGATCCATGTCTCCCGGACCCGACTCTCGATGACTAGCTGAAGAGAACCCATATCTCTGTCCTCACGGAAGTAAGAAAGGATACTGAAGAATAGTCACACTAAGTTGGGAAAGACCGGTAAATCCTCCGTGAAGAGATGTGTCCACTATATAGTATCGAATCTCTAACGGATCCGGAATGTCCTGAGTGCTATCGTAATCGTAGTACACGACCGTACTCTATGCGACAATGCTCAAAGTGTGCCTCATACAAGAACTCTGCCTGAGGAGTGACAAATCGATCTTTGCGGATGACCTCATCCCGTGGCTCAAGGAGTGGTGCCTGACCCCTACCCCTGCCTCTCCTACCACCTACATGTCATCGTCATGGTGGCATGATGTATGTATCTATTGAGAAGACAAGGGAAGTTGGATGTTAGTGTTTTTGCGAAAAAATTCAGCAAGAAAGCTTTATCGTAATTTTCGAAAATTTTCAATTTTGGCGAAATTGTGATTTGAACATACAAGCATGTGTATAATACTTGGAATAACATGTTAGGATGCTTTGTTTGAGGAAAATCCCTCTAAATCTTGGTCTACAAGAGAAAATTCAGCAAGAGAAGAAATGGGATTTTCGCTTTTAGGTCAAAATTGGAATTTTTGGAATTGTGAAATTGGTTCAATTGAATTGCATGCACACCTATACCATATCATTTCAATCATGTAGAAAGTGGTCTAGTGTCAAAATTCTTTGTGGTTTGAAAATGAGAGAAGTTTTTCAAAAGGGGATTTTTGTGGCGTGAATAGTGAAAAGAGAGCATGAAATTATTAGAACTTATTGTAGAAGCATGGCATTGTGTTAAAATTTTATGGAGCATGTTTCTAAGTGTTCCTAGACATGATTCCTAACTATTGCAACAAGTATTTCATGGTTTTTGAAGAATGCAAGTCAAGATTGGAAGCTTTTGAGAGAAGGAATAGTGATTACCTTTGGTTGATGATCAATGTGTATTTGGGTGTTGTTGCAGAAGCGCTAAAACACCTTGGTTGGCCTTTGAAAACCTTGGAAAATCTTTCCCTAGAGCTCTCTCACAAGTTCTTGAGTGATAGAATGTATTCTAATTTTGAAGAAGTGGGCTTTTAAGCTAAAAATCATGAACTGTTTGTGTGAAATCCAGCCCTAACCTTCACCCAGAAACCCTGTTGTTTGTAGGTCTGAAGACCCAAAGTGAAGGAAGAAAATGATGGTGTTTGACCCTGAGCCCATGGAGATTGATGATGATGCTCCATACTTGGAAGCTTTGGCAGTGTTTGATAAGAAACTGCACCTTGAAGAAGGAGAGATTAGTTGATGGACCTAATGCACTCTTGGACATGAATTGAAGGTAATTCTATGACCTAGACTAGTCAATTGAGAAGTAGGAAGAAGTCCGCTTGATTTTGAGTTGATCTAGGCTATCTAATCCCTGTCTAGGCTTGTTGTCCTAGCCTGGTTGTCACATCCCCCCAGCCGGTACCCTATCTGGATTACCCGGGGAAGTGATCCACAGCCCAAATGATCAAGTTTAGGAACAATCATATCCATTTAGCACAATAACATAATCGAAAGCAAGAACAAATCATAATGTTCAAGTAATTTATAATAAAAGTCAAGAAAAGATCTCAGAAGGATCACTAAGAATATCAGAGTGCGAAAACATGATACCAAATCAAAAGACAACTGTAGAGTATAGCGGAAATATACTCCACAAACATATGCGGAAGGTAGAGCGAAATCAAAGTAAAGCTCTAAGCTAATACAAGTAAAGTAAGAGATAAGTCTAGAAGAAACAAGAGAAATCTAATCCACATCTTCAGTTGGCTCTTCTTCATCTTTAGTCTTCATCTTCTTCACCTTGCTCTTCCTTATATGGACCGTCATCGTATTCCAAACCTATAGAGAAGTCTAACAACATATATGGTACAAAAGGAGTGAGTTTCGAAAGAAACCCAGTAAGGCAGTTAAATCCATAATAACATAAATGGCAGGATTTCAAAACAAACATAAATGCAATATGGTATGAGACAAACAATGAATGTATGAATCTAACTCTAAGTATGCTGGTCTCTATTGGCAGACATGCTTTAAGTCATAGCACCATACTTCTTTGGGAAGGTCTCATCGTATTCCAAACCTGTAGAGAAGTCTAACAACAGATATGGTACAAAAGGAGTGAGTTTCGAAAGAAACCCAGTAAGGCAGTTAAATCCATAATAACATAAATGGCAGGATTTCAAAACAAACATAAATGCAATATGGTATGAGACAAACAATGAATGTATGAATCTAACTCTAGGTATGCTGGTCTCTATTGGCAGACATGCTTTAAGTCATAGCACCATACTTCTTTGGGAAGGTCTCATCACACAACACCTTTTGGTAGTGGGTCCGGCATCCCTCGGGACATTCCATGGCTGGGAGTATAGGTCACCTCTCTCTCACATCACCATTGGTCTAAGTACTGGCGCATGTCAGGGTAAAGCCTAGCCAAATGCAAGTCTTCTACTTAGTTATATCAAGTCAGATCCAGATACTTCCATTCCTCGCCCCTGGCGATCCTTTCCGGTATCCTTCACACTAGAGTCCTCATAGTCCTTGACTACGGACTCATCAACCCTACTGGTTATCCACATATGGTAAACGGGAAGCTCTCACGTCCCCTCACGGGTTGGTTACCGGTCTTGAGCGCCCGTGAGCCCAAGTCTATCCATATGCAACCCTACCAATAAATGGCCCCCACAATGTGATTCCTGTCCTCTCACGGGTTGGTTACCGGTCTTAAGCGCCCGTGAATCCCCATTGCTACCACGGGTCGTTCGGTCTCAATACCCTTCCGAATCGGGTCTGATATAATGGGGTATTCCTAGCCAAACACTACTAGACAGCCCTAGGTATGAGAATCAATAATTCAGGAAAGTGTCAATGGGCATCTTCGGAGAACATCCCACTATTCCCTCCGATGTCCAAGGACAGAAGTGTCAAAAAGGACACCTCTCCTTCCCGAACCATACTTAATCAATCACAATCACAAATCAATCATATCATACACTTTTACAGTATATAGAAAATATAACATAATAAGATCCATCTCATATACAGTTAACAAATAAAGACATTCATAAACTAAAGAAAGCAAGTAAATAATGCTACTGTAATTGAAGTAAGTACAACAGTAATATATTCCTAAAAGAATCTAATTATGGTAACAAATCCGAAAGATTTTAATATAGAAACTAAAATCACACAATCTATGCTATTATAGAAGTAACCATCCTTACATTATATAACTCGCGATGGATCTTAGGGAATCAAGTAAGACCTTGACTAAACTTGGGAAGAAAGTCCTAAACAAGTATATATAACATATTAGGAAAGATACCTAGAAGGAAAGATATCAAAACATCCAAAAGAGACCAAATATGAGGTTACTGTCCTCATTGGTCGATTGACTTGGTCTACTGCCTCAGTCGACCAATGAGTCGACCAATAGAGACAGTGGCCTTCAAAATCAGAGTTTTAAGAATATAGAACCGAATTTGGTGGTTCAAAAGGGTACCAAACAAGGGGGAAACTACTATGAAAGTATCCTAGTATATAGAGGACTTCAAAACACTAATCAAATCAAGTCTTCAACTTACAAATTAGGAAACAAAAGTTACCATAATTAGATCAATCATGGTTCTTGAAGAATTCATAGTAACAATCATGGACAAGAACGATAGGATGATGGATCATTGATTGTGATAAAGAAATCATGAAAAGCATGCATAGATCTTCAAGATAAATAGATCTAAGATTGAAGAACATGAATCTAAATAAGGAAACAAAACTTAACATAAATGTATTAGTCATGGTTCTTGGAGAAAGTATGGTATGATCAAGAAGAAAGAACTAGAGATTGATAGGTTACAACTCTTGTAAAGAAAACACAGCGATTGACTACTAATATGATCAATAAAACATATCTAAGAAGATCAGAATTTGAATCAAAAGATGAACAAAGACAAGATAATGATTTAGATTATGATTCCTTCAAAAGCTTGCAATAATCATGATTAAGAACATTGCATTAGCCATTAATCCTTAGGAAGATCATGAGGGATGAGTAGAGAGATGTTTGCAACAGAGAATGCAGCATCTTCTCTACTATCTCAGCCCAAAAAGGAAAGAAAAACAGAGATGGAGAAGAAGAAGAGAGTGTAGACATACCTTTGATGCAAGAGGAAGAAGATTACTTGAGTTCTTGCGAGGGATCAACCAAGGATACAAGGAAATTGATTAGAATGGAGTTCTAACTCGTTCTAGAGGCTTAGGAGGCAGAGGAGACGAACTAATCCCGAGATTGGACTTAAATAGAGCAACAAAGACCTAAATCTGCAAAACAGATCCCATTGGTCGATTGGATTGGTCTACTGGCTCCAATCGACCAATCAGTCGACCAATGGAGACAGCAAGGTACAGAATGCACTGTTTTGGTCATAACTTCTTCGTTTGAAGTCCGATTGATCCGAAATTCGAAAGGGAACTTCACACAAACATACTAAGACTATCTAGCATGAATTTGACATCATCCATGGTCCAAAAATCAGTACTTTATAAATTGGAAACATGAGTTTCTAAATTGGAAACAACATGGTTCTCATAGCAAACTCATCATGGATTCAAGGGAAGAATTAGAGAGATAAGGCTTCACTCTAATGGAATATCAAGAACATATCAGAGGCAAGAATAACTAAATAGAAAATCAAGAGAATACTAATCCTAGAATGAGAGGAATCAAAAATAGAAACTTACTAGAATGCTTATATCAATGGTCAACATAGAGGCTATAATGG
This sequence comes from Hakea prostrata, assembly GCF_041222555.1. NCBI lineage: Eukaryota > Viridiplantae > Streptophyta > Magnoliopsida > Proteales > Proteaceae > Hakea > Hakea prostrata. The sequence goes on along the minus strand of NC_142602.1, from coordinate 41,650,354 downwards.
CTAGGAAGAAAGGGGAACTGATTCAAATAGATGAAATACATTAGAACAGCAGTAAAGGCTAAGATCAAACATGTTAAGCATCAATTAGAAAAGAAGCTACAGTAGAATGATCATGCTGTCCAAAACTCAATCAAAATCAGTGAAGAATTGAGGAGATTCACCATGTGGTTTCAAGGAATGCATAGAGTGATTGGGGGTTCACTCTAAGACATAAGGAGATTAGAGAATAGGTAGTTATAGTAGTGTAACACCTTCTCCACAATCAAAACATCAAGATAGAACAATAAGAAGAAGAAAGAGAGAAGAAGGAGATAGAACACTGAAATCAAGGTCCAACTTTAAGGTGTAACATTAAACTAACCTTTCTTCACCCAAAATAGATAGAGTGTCCTGGCTAGGTTTGGGATGGATTTCACACTGGTTGTAGGTGTCACGCCCTCCCAGCCGGTACCCTATCTGGCATACCCGAGAGTGTGATCCACAGCCCGAAGATCAGGTATCGAGTGATCAACCTCCCACATAAGCAATAACATAATCATGAACAACCATAACAAGAGTGCGGAAGATAAATCATAGATTCAATAAAGAAAGAATGAATCGTAAACGAAACGGAATAATAAATATATAATCAGAGTGTCAACAGATAAGTAAAGTGAAGCAAAAATCCCACTTTACATCCAGCGGAAAAGTAGCTCGAAAGAATAAACTAGATAAAAGCTAATCCCAGTAGCAAGTACATTGGGTAACTAAATTATTCTCCACATTGTAGACGACATCCTTGTAGGTGTAGATCTCATAAATAGCACAAGGACGCTTCCACTCAATGGTCGGACTAAGCATCGTACGGAGCATAACCACCCGCGGAATCTTCGGAGTAATTGTGGTAACCGCAATCACCTTCCCGGAGATATGCCTCTTCGCCTTGCGCTTCTTCATAGGGACCGTCATAGTACTCGACTGCAGGATAGTCTAACAACATTGTACAATAAAGGAATGAGTTTCAAAGAAACTCGAAGGCGCTTAAAATCCATAATAACATAAATGGCAGGATTCCGAACAATCATGAATGCAATATGATATGAGACAAGCAATGAATGAATGAATCTAACTCTATGTATGCTGGTCTCTATTGGCGACATGCTTTAAGTCATAGCACCGTACTTCGTAGGAAAGTCTCAATCACTCATCATCAGTTGGTAATGGGTCCGGCATCCCTCGGGACATTCCATGGCTAGGGGGTTAAGTCAACACACTCTCTCACAACCATTTGGTATAAGTACCGGCGCATGTCGGGTAATACCTAGCCAAATGCAAGTCTTCTACTTGGTTACATCAAGTCGATCCGGATACTTCCATTCCTCGTCCCCGACGATCCTTTCCGGTATCCTTCACACTAGAGTCCTCATAGTCCCCGACTACGGACTCACCAACCCTATTGATCATCCACATATGGTAAACGGGAAGCTCTCACGCCCTTTCACGGGTTGGTTACCGGTCTTAAGCGCCCGTGAGCCCAAGTCTAACCATATGCAACCCTACCAATAAATGGCCCCCACAATGTGATTCCCGTCCTCTCACGGGTTGGTTACCGGTCTTGAGCGCCCATGAATCCCCATTGCTACCACGGGTCGTTCGGTCTCAATACCCCTCCGATTAGGGTCCGACATAACAGGACATCCTAGCCAAACACTACTAGACAATCCTAGATATGTCATCCAACAGTTTAGGAAGGTGTCCAGAGGGCATCTCCGGAAACATCCCATAATATTCCCGTAGTAGTCCAAGGACAGAAATGTCAAAAGGACACCTCTCCTTCCCAAACCATACGTAAGCATACACATGCATCAATTCATATCATCACATATATGGTAACTCCATATATGGAAAGAAATCAATATTTACAAACATTTGTATAACATTGGTAAGTAAATCATACATGAATCAATTCAATATGAATAAGTAATGCTACTGTAATCAAAGTTATGCAACAGTAGTATATCATTGTAAGAATCTAATTTAGGAAACATATTAATGATATTCAAATATAGAAACTAGATTCATGCTATCTATGTAATTAAGGAAATAACCATCCTTACCTTTTATAACTCGCAAAGAATCCTAAGAAATCAAGTAGGATCTTGGCAAACTTGAGAAGAAGGTCCTAAACAAGTATATACCACATATTAGGAAAGATCCCTAACGGAAAATATAGCAAAGCATCCGAAACAGACCAATCTCCGGAGTTGCTGACTCATTGGTCGAGTGGATTGGTCGAGTGGTCCAGCGACCAATCAGCGACCAATGCAGATGATAGCTTAGAAAATCAGAGTTTTGAGATATGAAATCCGAATTTGATGGTTCAAGAGGATACTAATCAAGGGGTAGACTACATCAGTAGTATTCTAGCATATAGGGGACCTCAAAACACTAATCAAATCAAGGTATCAAGACCCAAATTAGGAAACAAAAAGTTACCATAAATAAATCAAACATGGATCTTGATGAAGTTTGAAATAGAAAACAAGGACAAGAACAATAGGAAGATGGATCATTGCTTTCGGTAATGAAAACATGAAAACATGCATAGGTCTTCATGGTATAAGGCTTAGAAGCATAAATCTAAATAAGGAAATAAAACCTACCATATATGTACTATCATGCATCATGAAGAACACATAGTAAGGTAGAAGAGAACAACGAGAATTCTATGGATTATGGATCATAGAAAGAAAACACAACCATTAACCACAACATGATCAATGAAAGAAGATCCAAAGAGATCGAATTCAGATTAGGAAATTAACGAGATTAACTCATGGTTTGATCATGAATCCTTCAAAAGCTTGCAATGATCATGGTTAAGATCATTGTTCTAGCCTTTAATCCTTAGGATGATCATGAGAACATGTTCGAGATGTTTGCAACAGAGGATGCAGATCTCTTCTACTGTCTCAACTCAAAAAGGAAAGAAAAACAAAGATGTAGGAGAAGAAGAGAGAGTAGACATACCTTTGATGCAAAAAGAAGAGTTACGAAGATCCAAGAAAACTCCAAGGATGCAAGAGAGATGACTTGCGAGGTCTTTGGTTCTTCCAAGGGTTTGGAGGCAGCAAATACGAAGTGGACTCGAGGTTAGGCTTAAATAGAGCAAGAATCAACCTAATTGCCAAAGACAGACCCATTGGTCGAGTGGATTGGTCGAGGCGCGACCAATCAGCGACAATGCGAAGAAGAAGGCCAAAACAGGGAATTGAAGGCCCAGATCAAATCCAAACCTAAAGGGGTTTTGACACAAGCAAGTGACTTACCAGTAGGTAGAAATGCCTTCAAACCAAGATAGAGATCACTCCAAGTCCATCAACTAATTAGATCTTCATCAGATTCTGTTTCCATAAATAGCACCTCATCATCAACCTTCATGGATTCAAAGCCGACACCAAGTCCTCTACGGGATGGCCCAAAGCTGACTTCTTACTTTACTGGGTCATCGGACCTACAAATAACAAGGTTTCCGGGTCAAGGTTAGGGCTGGGTTTACATTCTCCCCCCTTAAAGAAAGCGAAATTGAAAGGATCTCAAAGAGGTAAGGAAACTTCTCCTCTGCTTCCTTCTCCCAAGAAGCTTCTTAGGGTATGGTTCTTCCACGAACTTCACAAAGGAATGGGCGATTGATGTGTCCTTCCTATCAGATTTGGGTTCTTATCAAGGTCAAATCAGACTAAGTCCTTCAGGTTGTGAAAATGTGTTCCGGATTCTCTATGTATTTTCGGAGCATCGAAATATGGAACACATTGTGCACACAGAAGAGGGGAGGTAATGCTAATCGATACGACGGGTCCAACCTTTCCAAAATCTAAAAGGTCCAATGAAGAGGGCTAAGCTTTCCTTAACATTGAATCTCATCACACCCTTCATTGGTGAGACCTTGGAAAGATTTCTCCAACTTGAAATTCCAAACGGTCCTTTCTTATCGATAAGATGCTGATGGGACTTAACCTTTTCTTATCATATCTACCATAGCACTTGTAGCTTCAATCATCAGACCTAAGATTTCAGCAGACAAGGGTCCTACAAGTACTACCATACAAAGCCTTGAATGGAGCCAGCCTATGTTGCTTGATAACTGTTGTTATAGGCAACCAACCAAAGCTAGGTGTTCATCCAATTACCACCCTAACAAAGATCGAGCAGCTTCCAAGCTGAATTGTGATGTCCATCGACTGGATGATGAGTGTACTCAATCAAGGTAAGGCCAACATTACCTTGGGTGAACCTAGATAGATGAGACAATACAATGGAAAGGAAACAATATCACTAAAGGTAGTTAAGTATGAGTGATCTTCATAGGAATGAAATGTATTTGGTCAACCATAAAACACACGTATTGCTTACGTAGGAAGAGTCCAAAGTCCATGGAAATATCTCACTAACTAGAATAAAGGGTTGAAGTAATCCAGATGGAGGTTGTCGAACGGCAAGTTGGCAAGTCTCACACTTGGCAACAAAATGTCAACATCGCCTTAGACCAATCCACCAAAAATGTTCCTTAAGTCCTTGTACATCTTGGTGCTTCCGGTGTAAAGAAAGAGATGGTGTGCTTCCTTCAATATTTCTTTCTTAACTTCATCGGGACAAAGCTTCCTCTAAAAACAAAGCTCCATCCATGGATATACCAAAGTCGGGTATCAGATTGAAGGAATCTTCTCAACTTTGGTCAAAAACTCTTGATGAATCGAGAGCAACAATCTTATCTCTAAGACGATCTGGCATGGCGGAGAATAAAATCGAATTCTCAGAACGATTTCCAAATCAAAACTCTCAATAGAAGACCACAATGGTAAACTCAAAGCATTCAAATCCAAAGTCTTCTTGGTTCTTCCTACTAAGAGCAAGAACAACATTTGCTTTCCCAGGATGATACTGAATATCACAATCATAATCGGAGACGAGTTCCAACCATCTCCTTTGTCTCATGTTCAACTCCTTTTGGGTAAAGAAGATTTCAAACTCTTAGATCCGTGAAATGGCAATCTTCTCACCGAAAGATAATGTCTCCAAATCTTCAAAGAAAGAAAGGAAGTTCTAGATCGTGAGTGGGGTAATTCGCTCATAATCCTTCAATGGAGAAGCATAGGCTACGACCTTGCCATGTTGCATCAGAACAACCAAACCAACTGAGATCGGTAAAAGTAACAGGAACTACGTATAGTCAAAACCGGGCACTTGTCAATCTATCTTTCAACTCTTGGAAATTCTTCTCAAGGCGGACCAAAAAACTTTTCTTTCCTGGTCAACTTAGTCATAGGAGAGCCAAGAGAAAAGTTCTCAATAAACCTTCGGTAGTAACCGCAATCCAAGAAAATTTATTTCGACGACGGTCTCTCCCAATCAGCACGCTTGGACCTCAGATCGACACGAATACCTTCGGCTGAAACTACATGACCAAGGAAAACTACCTCAAGCGAAATCACACTTGCTAAACTAGCAAACAACTCTTTTGCAACCTTGAAAGTGAAACTTAGATGACTCGATGCTCTTCTTCGCTCTTCGAATAGATCAAGATGTCATCAATGAAAACAATCACAAACTTATCAAGCACATCATGAAATACTCGGTTCATGAGGTCCATGAACACGAGAGCATTGGTCAATCCGAAAGGCATGACTCTAAACTCGAGTGACCATAGCTGAAAGCTGTCTTGAAGATATCACTAGACTTCACTTTCAATTGGTGATATCCGGACCTTAAGTCAATCTTTGAGAACAAATGCACCCTTCAACTGATCAAGAGATCATCAATTGGGCAGCGGATATCTATTCTTGATAGTCAACTTATTCAACTCACGGTAGTGATGACGGATACTACCGTCTTTCTTCTTGAGAACAAGACCGAGCTCCCCAAGGTGAAACCCCTTTTTCTTTAACTTTTCCCACCTAGTGTGTCACCTTGGTTTCCAAATCAGAAGCAAGATATCCAAGAACATCATCAACAACTTGCTTCCACTCTTTACTTAAAATCATCAAAAATCCACTTGACCAAATGATTTGAAAATTTAAATCATGCTCAAATATATCCATATAGTCATCAAACAATATTCCATAAGGCAAAAATCACATTTTCCAAAAATTCAACAGCAAATGAGGTCACCGTGACCATTGGTCGAGTGGTTGGTCGAGTGACCAGGACCAATGAGTCGACCAATGAAGAAGTAATACGAAAATTCGCATTTAAGCCTCATTTCCACATTCCAACCTCATTCTAACTTCTTCCAAAGGTGAGAGAGCTCTAGGGAAAATATCCAAGTGTTCCCACAAGTGTTCTTGAGGTGATTTAGTGCTTCAACAACAACACCACAACACACCATCTTCATAAACAAGGTAAATCTCTCATTCTTTCTTCCATTTTCATCTTCTCATGCTTGCATTTCAATAAAACCATGCTTTACTTGTATCCAATGCTAGAAATCATGCTTAGGAATGCTTAGAAACATATTCCCTAGGTTTTAAACACAATGACATGCATAGACAACAAGTTTTAACACCTTTGGTGCTCATCTCGCAAAGTTTTATACCGAAATCGATATCTTTAGAAAAATTTCGTTTTCTCTCAAACCGCTTGAAATTTTCGCACGAGATCAAATGCTACACCAAGATGAAGAGATAGGCCAACAAGATAACAAAATAAAACCAAGAAAAGAAAAGGAAGGAGATTATCAAAACAAAAAGCATGAAAAGAGGACATGGTAGAAACAAATTCAAGAAGAAAAAAGAAAAACGGCTAAAACGAAGAATGGGCGCCTTAGGAAAGAGGAAAAGGAGGTAGAGGTAGAGGATGAGGGCCGGGAGGTGGGAGGAGAGGAGGTTAGGAGAGAAAGGGAAGAGAAAACAGATGACCAAGAGAGAGGGAAGGACCACCCAAGGATGGGAAGGAGTAGTGAGGTTGTCTTAGAACACAAGAGTGACGACCGGAGGGGAGAGAAGAGAGGACAGGGGGGAAGGAGGGGAGAGAGGAGAGGGAGATAGAGATGGGATAGGGAAGTGGATAGCGGAGGATGACGGAGAACGGGATAGTAAACATATGGAGGACATCACACGGGTAGGGATGGAGGCTTGAAGATCTACATGGGTGAGATGATCACACACGGCGTGGACAGTGGGAGCATGGGAACTGTATGGGAGGCCGACTTGATCTTGGCATTGGGTGAGTTGAGGATACCGTGGACACAGATAGGATACATTGGGACGGAATGAGATGAGAAAGAGAGAGAGGTGAGGGAGGAGATGATGAATAGGAGAATGAGGATCGAGGATGGAGGAGAGGATACGGCGATAGTGATGATCAGGCGGAGATGATAGAAGGGAGGGAGGGAAGAGTCCATCACACGAGGGGGTGGCCTTACAGCGGTGGAGACTCAGACTGGGAGATGAGATCGATGACATGCTAGAGAGGATGGAGGTGGAAGAGGATGTACGAGAGGATGGAGTCTCGAAGAAGATAGAGCACGGGACGCAGAGAGGAGTTGAGATATAGAGATCGAGAGATCACCAGATAGAGACCTTAGGATTTTCATTTATGCTTTTCAGATGTAATCATTGTAAAACTTTTGAAATTAATGAAGTTCATGTTTCTTTTATTTATTGTATGTTATGCACTTTCTTTCCTGCATTAGTGTCATTTGTTCAAGTATAATTATGGTATGTTATTGAAATGTCGTATGCCTCAAAGTTCAAGTTTCTAATTCAGGTTCTATTATTCACTCTAAGAGTAGAAGAGTCACTCAGATCAATGACTCGAGAATGTTCAGTTGTTGCCTTTGTGGTTAGGATCCAACGGGGAAAGGGACAGAAGGAGTGGATCAAAAGACGGTAGAGTGACAACCCAATAAGAAAACATAACATGAACAACCATAACAAGAGTGGGAAGATAAATCAAGATTCAATAAAGAAAGAAGAAGAAAGAAAGGAATAAAAATATATAATCGAGGTAAAGATAAGTAAAGTGAAGCAAAATCCCACACATCCCGAAAAGTAGTAAAGAATAAACTAGATAAAAGAATCAGAGAAGTACATTGGGTAACTAAATTATCCACATTGTAGACGAATCCGTAGGTGTAGATCTCATAAATAGCACAAGGAGCACAATGGTCGGACTAAGCAGAGGAGAAACAGAATCTAGAGTAATTGTGGTAAGAATCACCTTCGGAGATAGCCCTTGCGGCTTCTTCATAGGGACGATAGTACCAAGACTGAGGATAGTCTAACAACATTGTACAATAAAGGAATGAGTTTCAAAGAAAAAGAAGGGAAAATCCATAATAACATAAATGGCGGATGAAAACATGAATGCAATATGATATGAGACAAGCAATGAATGAATGAATCTAACTCTATGTATGCTGGTCTCTATGGGACATGCTTTAAGTCATAGCAGATAGAGGAAAGTCTCAATCACTCATCATCAGTTGGTAATGGGTCCGGCATCCCTGGGACATTCCATGGCTAGGGGTTAAGTCAACACACCTCACAACCATTGGTAAAGTAGGGATGTCGGGTAATACCAGCAAATGCAAGTCTTCTACTTGGTTACATCAAGTGATCGAACCCACCGGAGATCCTGGTATCCACACTAGAGTCAAGATACGGACAAACCCTATTGATCATCCACATATGGTAAACGGGAAGCTCTCAGCCTTTCACGGGTTGGTTACCGGTCTTAAGGGTGAGCCCAAGCTAACAATGCAACCCACCAAAAAGGCCAAAGTGATCGCCTCTCACGGGTTGGTTACGGTCTTGAGCGCCATGAATCCATGCACCACGGGTGGGTCTCAATACCCTGATTAGGGTGACATAACAGACATCCAGCCAAACACACTAGACAATCCTAGATATGTCATCCAACAGTTAGGAAGGTGTCCAGAGGGCACTCGAAACATCCCATAATATTCCGTAGTAGTCCAAGGACAGAAATGTCAAAAGGACACCTCTCCTTCCCAAACCATACGTAAGCATACACATGCATCAATTCATATCATCACATATATGGTAACTCCATATATGGAAAGAAATCAATATTTACAAACATTTGTATAACATTGGTAAGTAAATCATACATGAATCAATTCAATATGAATAAGTAATGCTACTGTAATCAAAGTTATGCAACAGTAGTATATCATTGTAAGAATCTAATTTAGGAAACATATTAATGATATTCAAATATAGAAACTAGATTCATGCTATCTATGTAATTAAGGAAATAACCATCCTTACCTTTTATAACTCGCAAAGAATCCTAAGAAATCAAGTAGGATCTTGGCAAACTTGAGAAGAAGGTCCTAAACAAGTATATACCACATATTAGGAAAGATCCCTAACAGAAAATATAGCAAAGCATCCGAAACAGACCAATTCGGAGTTGCGTACTCATTGGTCGAGTGGATTGGTCGAGTGGTCCACGACCAATCAGTCGACCAATGCAGACATAAAGAGCTTAGAAAATCAGAGTTTTGAGATATGAAATCCGAATTTGATGGTTCAAGAGGATACTAATCAAGGGGTAGACTACATCAGTAGTATTCTAGCATATAGGGGACCTCAAAACACTAATCAAATCAAGGTATCAAGACCCAAATTAGGAAACAAAAAGTTACCATAAATAAATCAAACATGGATCTTGATGAAGTTTGAAATAGAAAACAAGGACAAGAACAATAGGAAGATGGATCATTGCTTTCGGTAATGAAAACATGAAAACATGCATAGGTCTTCATGGTATAAGGCTTAGAAGCATAAATCTAAATAAGGAAATAAAACCTACCATATATGTACTATCATGCATCATGAAGAACACATAGTAAGGTAGAAGAGAACAACTAGAATTCTATGGATTATGGATCATAGAAAGAAAACACAACCATTAACCACTAACATGATCAATGAAAGAAGATCCAAAGAGATCAGAATTCAGATTAGGAAATTAACAGAGATTAACTCATGGTTTGATCATGAATCCTTCAAAAGCTTGCAATGATCATGGTTAAGATCATTGTTCTAGCCTTTAATCCTTAGGATGATCATGAGAACATGTTCAGAGATGTTTGCAACAGAGGATGCAGCATCTCTTCTACTGTCTCAACTCAAAAAGGAAAGAAAAACAAAGATGTAGGAGAAGAAGAGAGAGTAGACATACCTTTTGATGCAAAAAGAAGAGTTGACGAAGATCCGCCAAGAAAACTCCAAGGATGCAAGAGAGATGACTTGCAGAGGTCTTTGGTCCGTTCCAGAGGGTTTGGAGGCAGCAAATACGAAGTGGACTCGAGGTTAGGCTTAAATAGAGCAAGAATCAACCAATTGCCAAAGACAAGACCCATTGGTCGAGTGGATTGGTGAGGCCAGCGACCAATCGCGACCAATGCAGACAAAGAAGGCCAAAACAGGGAATTGAAGGCCCGGATCAAATCCAAACCTAAAGGGGTTTTGCACACAAGTCAAGTGACTTACCTAGTAGGTAGAAATGCCTTCAAACCAAGATAGAGATCACCCAAGTCCATCAACTAATTAGATCTTCATCAGGATCGTTCCATAAATAGCACCTCATCATCAACCCCCGGGGGGGCGGCGGGGGGCGGGGGGGGGCTGGGTTTCACAGAGGGGTGTCAATTTTTTACCCGAACCGTTAAAACAGGAGTGAACCGGCCTGTTATAGCCCAAACCGATCCTTAATGGGCCGTAATTGGGCTGAGGGTCCTCAGCCTGAATGTTTTCGGGCTAGGTTGGGCCAGCCCGTGTGTGGCTTGTCAGCCCATTAGCCTTTTACAAAGATAAAATTAAAATATTAAATGTAATTAATGACCCTTTGAATTTCAGTCAGTGTTTAAGACTTTGAGACTTGAGTTTGAGTAGTTGAGTGTTTAACATGTTTAAGTTTTAAGTTTTAACTTTTTAAGTCTCAAATTTCATTAGTTTTATTATTTTAAAATTTAAAGTCTTAACTCTTATGTCTTAATTGTTAACGTTGTTTTAGTTTCAGTCTTTCACATTTTCACTTTTGTGAAATCAGGGTTTCAAATTTCATTTTCACCGTTTCACTTTCACTGGGGCTGGGCCGCTGGGCGTTTCACTTTCCCTGTTTCTACTTCTCTCCTGTTCATCTTCTTAGCCACGACAACTCCAGCAGCAGCAGAAAGCAAGAGTGGTTGAAACCCTGCATCTTCTTGATTTTTATTTGTCGCACCCTTCATCTCCTTGTCCATTAACGACGATTCTAGCAGCGGCGACGATTGTGCTTGACTACTCTTCAGTCTTCAACATTTTCTCTCTCACTCTCCATCTCTTCGGCTATTCCAAGTAAGATTCTTCTTGCAGACGATCATAGATTCACAACCCATCATGGAAGCAGACTATCATAGATTCACAACCCATCATGGGAAATTGGGAACCTTTGTGTGTCGGTGTTGCCTTGTGGGTAATAAACCTTAAATAGAGAATATGAATTTTAGTTTTCATATTAACTCATAATTATGTTTGTGTCATTCACTGAGAATCTGAGATCTGTGATGGTTTGCTACTTCTAAAGATTTTGAAAACTCCATTGTTGATTGTTTTCTATCTGGGTTAGTGGGTCTTATATTGTTTGGTTTTGGCCTTTTTGTGTGTTTGAAAACTCCATTGATGTTTTGATGTTTTGATTGTTTTCTATGTGGGTCCTAAGTGCTAACCTAATGAGTTTGGAACATGAAGTCATAGCCAAGATTGAAAATGCCAAGTGGTTTCCGTCATCTATTCTCTCACATTAAACTTCCCTCCCTCTATTTCTTTTAACTAATTAATTCTATTTCTCAAATCCCCTGTTATGGGAAGGTGGAAAGACAAGGTGGGTTCTGGGTAATCTTTCTCTAAAAATTTCCTCTATTCAAATTCTCAACAAAACCATTGCAATCAACTTAGAATTTGATTGTTTACCAAAAAAAAAAAAAAAAAACTTAGAATTTGATCAAACCAGTAAAGGCTGGATTATTTGTGTATATGAACCCCATAAAGGAAAAGACAAAAATGCCATTTTGGCAATAGCCAATAGCTATCTAGATTTTGGAGAACACACACTACAAGAAAAAGTGGCAATTGCCACGAAGCTTTTGTTACGGAAAAAAGATACTGTGGCAAAATGCCACATATTGTCACGGGAGTAAAGGAACCGTAATATTTAAGGGATTATATGCCACGAAAAAACAATTTCGTGGCAAAAACTCAGTATATACCACCCTTAAAAACCCTCCGTGACAATTGTGTATAACAATTACACTATTTGCCACGGTAATTTATTACCGTGGCAACAACTTCATATATACCACTATACAAACATATTGTAATAATAAATTAACTAAATACTACCTAATTACCGTAACAAATAGATTGACTTAAATGCTACGGTAATTACCGTAGCAAATAGTCAATTTCAAAGTCTTGCAAAATGGTAGAATACTTAAATTATTATATTACCATGGAAAATAGATTGACTAAATCCTACCCATCGAGTCTAATTATAATAAGGCTTAAACCATTTGCCACGGTAGTATATAACCGTGGTAAATAGATTTACTAAATCTAAAATTGGTTATAATACTTAGACCATTTGCGGTAAGCTTTGGATATAATACAATTTTGCCACGGTTATATTACCGTGGCAAATATATTCACTGTATTCGGTGAAAAACACTTTGGTTATATATATAATACTTAAACCATTTACCACGGTAGTAAGTTACCGTGGCAAATAGATTCAGTAAATCGATTTTTAATGGATTAATATATACAACGGACATAACTTCTCGTAATAATAGATTAATATATAAAACTTTATGGTGGACGCATGGTTAAATGCTACGGTAATATATTACCGTGGCAAAAGTTTCATATATACAACGTTGTTTTTAACAGACACTACTTGTCTTACTCAATCTATTTGCTAGGGGAGGTGATTACCATGGCAAATAGATATAGCAGAGATTTTTTTAGGCGCGTTCCACTTATTCTCGCGCGAAGCTGATAAAACAGGACTTCTTTGATATTTCGTCGGTGATTGCAGTGGAGAACCAGCGCACGGGAGCTGAGAAGCTTAGGTCGTGGTGCTCGATCGTCTTCCCGTCGGTGATTGCAGCAGTTAGTCCTTCGTTTCAACCGTTGACCCTTGAGTTGCCGATGAGGTTGAAAAGGATCTCATGAACTCTGTTTCAAGCTAAATTTGATGAACTCAGAGACTTGCCATTTTCTTTTTCCCTCATTGCTAGGGTAAGGTTTGCTGATCATAAGACCTTGTACATTTTCGAATCATTGGCTCTTAGTTATTATTCTGAAATCTCCAAAAAATTTGAGACAAATCTCACAAAGGGTCTCTATTATTCTGAAATCTCTGTCTCTCTCAGGTAACCTCTTACTATATTTTCATTTGACATACCTGCAACTAACTAGATTTTTTCAAAAAGGTAAAAAGGGATTCGGTTTTAATCAATAATGGATCTAGTGGCTTCTTCTGCAAGTGGTTTTAATATTTAATGTGGTCATTATTGATTCCTTTAAATGATTTTCAGGTAGCGAAGAGATACAGAGAGATGAAAAGAAGCTCTCCGTAAATTTTGAGAAGAATCTCAGGAGTGTCTCTATTATCCTGAAATCTGTCTCTCTCAAGTGCAAATGTCAATAGAAGTTCTAATATTTTGAGATTGACGTGGTTTAGAAGATACTGTACAAGTAATTGATTAACCCTAAAAAGGTATAAGTGTATCCTTACCACTGCTAAGTGAATCAGTGTCTATAATTTTCTACTGTGATGTTGCTTTAACTTGGCTTTGATTCTAGCTCTTGGTCCTCGTTTGAAGAATAGTTTGAATGTAGCTAAGTTATTTTGAAATCAATAGAGGTAGTCAATCTGACTTAGCACCATTAGTTTTCACACTTGTATCCTAAATCTCTTGATTCACCATTAATGAAAACATTTTTTGAGTTATCCATGGTGGTTCACTCAGAAATTTTTTAACTATTAACTAAGAGCCAATGATTCGGCGATGGTAATGGATTTCAGTTTTAATCTGATGTGGTTCCATATTTCGAATTTCAAGTGTCACAGTAGGTACAAGTGCTGAGGACTATGTAGATGCCTTTGAGAAGCTTCTAAGATTGAATTTGCCTGGGAAGCAGGTGAATATTTCTTCTTATTTTTCAGTTTTTTTACACTCCTTTTTTGTTTATTTTTTGTCTCATTATTCTTATGCCACTTTCATCTTCTAATGCACCATGAGTGCAGGATAGGGAGATCATGCGAGTCCTTGTAGAGTGCTGTTTGCAAGGGAAGGATTTCAACAAGTATTACAGAGAACCATAAGTTCACCTTACAGGTACACTACCCTCTCATTAATTAGTAAGACTAACATTACATCATCGTTCAATGGACAAAAGTGTGGTTTAGGTGAATCAGGGGTATTTTGGCCTGGTAGGTGTTGTATAGGCAACTGAAGATATTGTTAACTTCAAATTTTATGTCTTGGAGTTTATAATTCTGACTTGTTTTCTAGCTGTTCAAATGTCACTTTTACTAACCATTCTTTTAGAGGTAAAAATTCATTTATAATATTTATGTTTTGTTCAAACACCACTAACATGATGCTTTATTGTGTGCTTCTTTCTATTGTTGCCTTTTTATTTTTTTCTTGTTGAAAAGTCTAATAGAAAATGGTTATGTGGGCTGTGCTCAGAAACTGTGAGAAAAGTCTGTAAAATCTTAATCAACTTAGAAAATAATTTTCTGAAAGTAACTTCCAAGGAAATCAAATTTCTGTCTTGTAATCTAAATTTTCTTTTAGTGAAAAGCCTATCTATTACTCAATAAACTTTTATATGTAGCCACGAAGAGGGAATGATCAAGTGCCTCTAAGTCCCCATATTAGGCAATTCACATCAAATGCAGGCTCATAGGCTGCTGTTTGTTGTTATATGAAGGGGAAGATGAATACTCAACATACAGAGAGTCCTGATACATCATTGTTCACAAGATGTGTACCCATTCCTTGGTGAATTTCAGCGTTAAAACTGCCTTTAATAACAATAAATGCGTAGAAAAATGGTGAAGATCTGTTCATAATGGGTTCATACACCTCTGTTCTTCTCTCTCTCTCACTACTCCCTGGGGCCTCTAGGATTAATATGCTAAATATATTCCTTTATCAAGTCAGTACAGCATTCAAATGTGATATGGTGTGCCCCTTCAAATGACTGAATTATTGGTTTGTGTTTGATGATCTGGAATGTGGGGTATGGTCTGAATTGAAATAGGTTTAGGTTTCAGTAGTAAGAAAATAATTTGCAAAAAGTTCAGAGGAAGAAGATGAAGTGCAGGAATTTTTCTGAACTAGGGAAACTAGGTTTAATTGGGAGAATAATAGTAGAACTAAGGGTGGTGTGATCCTAGGGAGAGAAAAGGAAAGTTAAAGGTGCTGGGGGAAAAGGAGACTAGAGGGCATGGGGTTTTGAAGCTGCTGCAGGGGAGGAGAGGGGGTAGGGGAGCTGTAGGGTTAGGGGAGAGGTGGGGGAGGGGAGGGTGATAAGGGTGCTGTTGGGGGTGGGGAAGGGCTTGAAAGGGTCTGCAGTGGAGGGAGGCGGGGTTCCTAGACCTTGTGCAAAACAGGGGAAGGGAGGGGGAGGGCTGTGAGAGTGATAGGAGGCAAGGAATGTGGGTGGGGGAATTCTGTGCTTATGTGGCTGCTGGTGGAGTGACTAAAGGCTTCTTGTTGAATGCTTGAAGATTGCTGGAATGAAGAAGAAGAAGCTCCATAGAATCAGCAAGGTTCAGGGATGGCATTTCTTTAAGGGATTTGAAAGGCTTTGTGAAAGCCAGGGAGATTAATACCTTGATTTATTTATGATAAGATCATGGCAATATTGTGTTGATGTTAATATACATCCATGCATGACTAGATTTTCTTTGATTGGAACAAGTTAAACCTATTGAGCAAATGGTATTCTGGATATGTCATATGCAAATTTCAAGATGAAACTATGACTTGATTCAAATTTCCTATGAGTTCACGGTTAACTGCTTTTGATCCAAAGAGATGGTTCTTATTTGCTGACAAAGTTTCACTTTATTATGTGCCTTTGATATTCATTCTAAAACTTCTTTTTTTTCACTTGATATTAAAGCTAGGGAAATCAATAGGACTATTTGTTTTCTTTATGCCTACATCTCTATTTGTAATCACAGCAGCCCAAGTATTTCTTTAGCCCTTCTCATGAGAGACAATACAGTTGCAGATATGTGTTTTGAAGTAAGTCCTGCTTCTTCCATCTGATCTTTTGCTGAACCATGATCAATGTATCTGTCAGGTAGCACCAATGATCTCAACTGCAAACATTCAAAGAAGCTCCATAGAATCAAAACAAGGCCTGGTATCTGGTCCTATTGGTTGTGATGATAGTCATCTGGCATCAATATTGGCTATGGACGTCCACAAGGGTCAGCAGGAGGTTGAGATGGAACTGTTTCTCAAAGGGGAGCATGCTGCAGCTGATAGGAATTTGTTCTTGATCATTTTGTGAAATTGATCTCTGGGTATCCTGTAAAGAGAAGAGAATCTTCTCTCTTCTTTCAAAGTCATGTAGTCTTCAGTTACATGAAATGTATAGGCGTTCTTTGAAGAAATGTTGATTACAATATCTCTTTTTTCATTCTCTTTTCTGAAAATATATCACCAGCCAATCAATTGAAGTTCTCTGTTCTCTTCTATTTTTTTCCTTTCTGTCGTGCTGGATTTATGAACATAAACCCACCAAAAAAAGGGAAAAATAAAAATAAAATAATAATAATAATAATAAGTATTTGCCACGATAAGCAATTACTGTAGCTAAAGGGAGCAGAACCGACCCCCGGTTATTACCGTTGTATCTCTTTATGACCGGCTCCCTAACCGACGGAAATCCAACGGAAACTTTACTGTCGAGTTAGTTTTTTGCTACGGTTATTGGGCTTTTGCCATGGTAATTTTCCGTGGCAAAAGCCCTTATTTCTTGTAGTGACAGGTCCTTGCATTGGGGGATTTTAACAGAGATGGTCCAGCCCATTTGTACAATTTACAATTAATCTAAGTATGCAAACATGGAAAACAGCTTTGAAGATTTACTCTACTAGGTTGTCTGTATCTTCTTCTATGTAAAATGGTTATTTGATTCAATCAATTGAAATGTTTATTGGATCCTTTCCAGCCCAAAACCCAGTGTGAGTCGCTTGATCTAGGTAGACTGGGCTGATCAACTTTCACCATGTTAACTTTATGGCAATAATTAATTATATGTTTGATCAGCTTTTACCATGCTTACTTAGTTTGATCACTATTTTTTTTTTTTCTCTTTTTTCAGGGAAATAATCAGTAATCTATTTGATCACTTTTTGCCTCTTAGAGTCTATGTCACATCCACCAAGTCAGTACCCTACCTGGCATGCCCGGGTATGTGATCCACAGTCCTGAAGATCAAGCATTGAGCAACCATGCCTCCCACTTACGCGATAACACAATCATGAACAATAATATAATCAAAGTCATAGCATATAAACAATAAAATCATGATAAGAATAAGAAACAATATAATCAGAGTGAGGAAATAAAAGATACCAGTGTATATAATCAAAAAGGAAGAGAGTGAGCAGAAATCACTCCCTCAGTAGCAGTGGAAAGTAGATCAAATCGTAGTTAAGGTTACAAATCCAAGTCTCGAAAAGAGACATGAAGAGACGAATATCTAAACAATTGTTTCCTCAGTCTTATACAAAGTGTCATCATAAGTATAAACATAAGAGACTAAGCACGGCCGCTCCCACACCAGAGTCGAACTAATCCTGGTATGAAGTGTAATCACCCTCGGGATCTTCACAGTAATCTTCATGGTAGCTAGTACCCGGAGGGTAGTATGCCTTATAGGGGGCTGTCTCGGAGTAGGTGCCATCAAATCCTTCAGTACCTGTGGAATAATCTAACAAAACATTTGCACTGAAAGGAATGAGTTCGAAAGAACTCAGCAAGGTAGTTATTCCATAATATATAAGTCACATGACACAAAGCATAACATGATGCAAGATGATATGAAACAGATGATTCAAATATGATTCTAACTCTATATATGCTAGTCTCTATGGTTGACATGCTTTAAGTCATAGTAGCATACTTATTTTGGTAGGTCTCAAATCACTCTTCCCTCAACCATTCTGGTATCTTGGGTTCTCCGATGGTAATTGGGTCCTGCATCCCTCGGGACAATCCATGGCTGGGGTATAAGTCACCACTCTCTCACATCACCATTGGTATAAGTATTGGCGCATGTCACAGTAAAGCCTAGCCCAATGCAAGTCATCTACTCAGTCGTATCATGTCAGATCCGGATACTTCACCTATGGCTACAACCAACTCGGACTACGGACTCATCAACCCTATTGGTCATCCACAAATAATAGACGGGAAGCTATCACATTCTCTCACGGGTTGGTTACCGGTCTTGAGCGCCCGTGAGCCCAAGTCTAGCTATTTGCAACCTTACCAATAAATGGCCTCAACGAGTATCCGTAATGCGATCTATGTCCTCTCACGGGTTGGTTACCAGTCTTGAGCGCCCATAAAACCACATTACTACCACGGGTCATTCGGTCTCAATACCCTTCTGATTCGGGTCTAATACAACAAGGACATCCTAGCCAACACCACTAGACAAGTCCTATATATGACATCCAAAAATCCGGGAAAGCATCGATGAGCATCTTCGGAGAACATCCCATACTATTCCCTCCGATGTCCAAGGACAAAAATGTCAATAGGACATTCTCCAATCCCAAATCGTACTTATCCAATCACATTCTCAATTTCACCATATCATACATAAATGATACTTCGTCATATTGAAAGGTAAATCATAACATCACATGATCAATCATACATGTAATTGGTAAGAATGAACAGTCATGATAATCAATAAGTATATAAACACGGTACTATTGTCTCAAGTACAAACGACAGTCATATGATGTTCAAATACAACAAAGAAGCTAAGCCTACTAAGTTGCCAACATCAATGTAAGATTCATATAGTCTATGCATTTATGATGATAACTATCCTTACCTTGAGTCAAGATGAAGATAATCCAATGATCACAAGAGAATGATCCAAAGATAGTATTTAGACCCTAGACAAACATAGATGAAAGATTAGAAAAGAAATCAGGAAAATCGGAGGTCGAACGGGTCAAAATAGACAAATACACAATGCAGCCATCAATTGCTTGACTGGTTTGGTCGACTTACCCAGTCAACCAAGCAATCGACCAAGTGAACAGTGCGGGGTTGAATAGTGGATTTTGATCCCAAACCTAACTTTTGGAGCTCGGATCACTCCGAAATTTGGAGGGATTGTTAGGAACAGTATAAGAACACTATCTAGTAAGTAATTAACATAAATAAATGGTCTAAATAGGAATCCCCAAATTGAAACCCTAAGTTCTCTATGCAAGAATCATAGTTTTCAAATGAAATCAAATGCAATTGCAAGGAAAATTAGGGAATTAGCTAGGGGAAATGATATGCAATAGATTAGGATCATATGCTAGCATAGAATCAGACTTAGTATACTTCACAAATCAGTTTAGGACAAGAAGGCAAGTTATATGAAGAGAATCATGGAAATGTATAGCTAAGAATCAAAATGAGAGCATAGCATAGGTAGAGATGGAAGGGGCTTATGCATTAGCAAGGAAAGAACACATGAAGTGGTGGTTTCAATAGCAAGTAAGAGAAGGGATTAGAGTCGAATAGAGAGTGAGAGAGAGAACACATACCCTGGAGATGATTTGGGGATGAGAGGCAACGATTGGTGCAAGATTCCTTCACCACTACCAAGGGAATGTATTGGGAGGCTCTCTCCACGTTCTCGAAGTCCAAATGAGTAGAATAGGGTCCAAGTCATGAGGTTCACTTAAGTAGAGAGTGGAATATCCAAAAAGCATCAAATTCTAGGATTTGGGAATCCTTTGGTCGACTAGCTTGGTCAATTGGCCCAGTCGACCAAGCTAGTACAACAAGCTTGATACATGGAATTGAAAGGCCAGAACAACTCAAACTCAAGTAAATCAACAAGTCTAGATCAGAGTATTACCTTTGAATCGAGTTCGGAAGCGCATTAGGTACTTCAACTAAGCTTTCCCTCTTCTAAGTGCAGCTTCTCACCGAACACTGACAGTGCATCCAAGTAAGGGGCACAATCGTCAATTTCCATGGGCTCGGAACCAAACACCAAGTCTTCAACTAAGAAGGCCCACAATTCTCTCCTTCCTCCACTACGAGTCTTAGGACCTACAAACATCAAGGATTCCGGGTCAGGGTTAGGGTTTGGATAGGGCTGGATTTCACATTCTAAGCTTTTAAAATGAATATATCTCTTGGCTACACCAATATGTGATTTGCATTACCATATAAAATATTTTATTTTCATTTTCCCTCAGCCTTGTATTCATGATCTATCAATTTTTTTTATTATTATATTCTAGCTATGTGTGTATAAGGGTATTTATTATGGTGAAAATTATAGATTACTATTAAAAACATTTCCATCTCATTTTGCTATTAATATTGGATTTTATTAATTGTGTTTAATAGTATATCATACTTATTTTAATTGATTAGAAAAATGTCAAGAAGACCTATCAATGTAGATGAGCCTGATGTTGGGTCTGATGATACATTAGGATATCCTAAAGTGTCATCCATGGCATCTCAACATAGTGAAGCTACCATAACTACTGCAACAACTTAAAGAGGGGTAGGAGAAGTACAGTATGGGATGAGTTCAATATACTTGATGTAAAAAAATTTGAGGATGGAATAGAAAGAGCTGAATGCAAAAAATGTGAAAAGGTATATAAGGCTGATAGTACTAGAAATGGAACTAGAACTCTTTGAAGACATCTTCAAATTTGTCCAAAGAGGGAAAATGTTGATGTGGGACAAATGCTTATGGTTAGAAATGAAGGGCTAATAATGATAAGAGACAAAAAGAAGGATCAACACTTTGTACGTGAAAAGATTACTAGGCTTGTGGTTAGACATGAGTTACCATTAGCTTTTGTTGAGTATGAGGAGTTTGAGGAAATGATCTCTTATCTTTTTTCGGATTATACTCATATAAGCAGAAATACACAGATGATTGAGATTTTGAAACTTTACTGATCAGAAGGTAATCGAATCAAGTCTTTGCGTTACTCTTTTAATGGTAACATTTCTCTGACAAGTGATTTGTGGACATCAATATCCAATGATGGGTACATTTCATTAACTGCACATTACATTGATAATGATTGGGCATTGCATAAGAAGTTATTGAGTTTTTGCATGATGCCACCCCCCATACCTGGTATGCATATATGTAACATGGTTTCTCAAATTATGAATGATTGGGGCATTGAACGAAAATTGTTTTCAATTACTTTGGATAATGCTACTTTTAATTTTAGTTTTGTTGAGATGCTGAAGAGGAATTTAAATTTCAAGAATGCTCTTCTATGTAATGGAAATTTTTTTTCTCCAGAATAGGTGTTGTGCACACATTCTTAATTTAATTGTGCAAGATGGATTGAAATGAATTGATGAGTCTGTAGAGTTAGTGCGATCCAGCGTAACCTATGTGAAAGCATCTCAAGAAAGGAAGGTAAAGTTTTTGGAAATTTGTAAGCAAGTGGGGTTAGAAAGTAATAAGGATCGCATGGAGATGTCACCACAAGGTGGAACTCAACTTATCTTATGCTTGAATCTGCAATGTTTTATCGAAAAGCATTTGAGGTTCTTAAGGATTTAGAGAACAATTATCAGCCATGCCCTAATTCAAGTCAATGGTCAAAGATTGAATGTTTGATAGGTTTCTTGCATCCTTTTTATGAGATTACTGTTTTATTGTCTGGCTCCAAGTATCCTACATCCAATCTATACTTTGTCAATATATGGGAGATACATCTGAATTTGTTAGAGGTGATTTCAAATGAAAGAAGTTTCATGAGGTCAATGGCAGTGGAGATGAAGAAAAAAATTGATAAGTATTGGAGTGGTCATAGTACAATCTTAGCCATTGCTTTGATATTTAACCCTCGTTACAAGCTTGATTTTGTAAAATGGGCATTTTCAAAAGTAGCTCCTTTAGACTCCAATGCAGATGTTATGTTCAACAAGGTGATGATTGCACTATACCGACTGTTTGATGAACACAAGAGTATGCATCAAAGTAGATATGAGAATCTATCAAGTGTAATGCCTCCTCGTCTTGGAAAATTTAAAACAAGAACTGTAAGTAAATGTGATTCTTTAGTCTTTACTTAAATTCTATTATTATTATTTTTTACAATTATAAATTTATATACTAATTATTAATATTACTAACAATTTATGTATTCCTCAATAATTTACAGCAGTTGTGATAGCTGAGATGGATAATGGATGTACATCTCAGCTAGATGTATATCTAACTGCCCAAAGATTTCATGCACGAATAATGATGATAATTTTGATGTGTTGGCTTATTGGAAGGCAAATGGGTCAAGATATCGAGATGTTGCTCGGATGGTTCGTGATATACTAGTTGTTCAAGTTTCAACTGTGGCATCTGAGTCAGCTTTTAGTGTTGGAGGTCGTGTCATTGATAAATACTGAAGCAAGCTACTACCAACCAACGCTGAAGCATTAATATGTCTTTGAGATTGGATGTTTGATGTTGATTTCAGAGGTTTTTTTCCCCCCTTTTGTGAAACCCAGCCCTAACCTAGCCCTGACCTTGACCCTCTAACCCGGTTGTTTTTAGGTCCGAAGACCCGGAGTAAAGGAAGAAGCCAACTATGGGCCATCTCAGTAGAAGACATGGTGTTTGACTTTGAACCCATGGATGTTGATGATGGAGTTCCATACTTGGAAGTCTGTGTAGATTTGGAAAGGAAGCTGCACCTGTCTTAAGATGAGATTAGTTGAAGGACTTGGAGTATTATCTGACTTGGTTTGAAGGTATTTCTGCACACTAGATATGTCACTTGATGTGTGTGCAAAAGCCCATAAGGTTTAGAGCCCATTTGATCCTTCAATTCCCTGTTTGAACCTTATTGTCTGCCTTGGTTGACTGAATGGTCGACTGGGCCAGTCGACCAAGCACTCGACCAAAGGATTGCCAAATCCGAGAAAATGTAATTTCAGGGTTTTTCACTTATATTTAAACCCTACTTCATGTCTCTTTGCTACGGCTGCTTCCTAAACACTTTTTGAAAGAGAAAAGACCTTTCCGAAACTCTCTCTGGTGATTTCGAAGACTCCTCTACAGATCTGAAGCCTCTCATCTCTGATCTGACAATTCAAGGTTAGTAATCACTTCGACATTACAAATTTCTTTTCTTCGATCTTGTTCTTGATTGAGATTAGGAAGAAGATGTTGCATTCTTGCAACTATCTATTCCATGATCTCATTCTATTCTTTGAGATCTATGATCATCGTCATAATCTTAACCCTAGCTGAATAAATTTCTTGAAACCCTGACCCTTGTTTGATTTCTGGAAACCTTTGGTAACCTCCAATGTGAGGGAAACCTCATGGGTAATATTTATGTTAATCTAACTTGATTATTCTATGATTTCTTGTTATTTTCTTGATAGCAATCATTCCCTTTCATTCCGTGATCATAATCTTTTCATGGGGGCCATAAAGGTTGAAACCCTAATTTTTTGGGTCAAATCAAGAACCCATATTTTGACCATGACTTGATGATTTTATCTTCCCATATGATTCTAATACATCCTAGGAAGTTCCCCTTCAAATTTCGGATCAATCCGACTTCAAACGAAGAAGTTATGACCAAAACAGTTTTAACTTTTCCGTACTGACTCGCTTGGTCGACTGGGCCAGTCTACCAAGCACTCGACCAATGATGTCAGTAGCTTCATTTTTCGCCCGATTTGATTCTTTTGCTCTTTGATCTTTTAGGCATCTTTCCTAATGTTGTATCTATGATTGTTAGGAGTTTATTTGCTAAGTTTGGAGTTGCTCTCTTGGGATTATCTTCGACGATAATCAAGGTAAGGACAGTTATTTCATAATAACATAGATCGCATACTCTCTGGTTTCTAACTTATGAAACTATGAGTTTGTCTACTGTTCTTGTACTTTATACTTCTGATATACTACTATAAGTACAGTAGCACTTCACTTATGTTTTCTTTTTCATTATTCAAGCTTATATGAATTCCTTATTACTATATTGTTTAATGATTAGATCATGATTTTACATTCTCTTTTATATGATGAATTGTTGGTTGTGTATGTCATGACTGATCTGAGAATGTGTTTGATTAAGTATGGTTTGGGATTGGGAAGTGTCCTTTTGACGCTTCTGTCCTTGGACATCGGAGGGAATTGTGAAACCCGGCCCTAACCTTAACCCGGATACTCTTTTGTCTGTAGGTCCGAAGACCCGAAGTAGAAGTGAAAGTCAACTATGGGCCATATTGGTAGAAGATATAGTGTTCGACTCCGAACCTATGGAGATTGAAGATGATGCCCCATACTTGAAGACATTGTCGGATATAGAGAAGAGACTGCACCTTGATGAAGAGAAGATTAGTTGATGACCTTAGAGCTTGGTGGGATATGATTTAAAGCCATTTTTCCATGCTAGGTATGTTATAGAATATGTGTTTAAAGTTTCCTTTGATTCCGAGTAGTGGAAGACCCTCAAATCCCTGTTTTTGGGTTTGCGTCAGCCTGGGTCGACTGGGCCATGCTACCCAGCCAATCGACCCAGAGATGCTGAACTTGAACAGAATCTTCTGTTTTGAGTATCTTGCTATATATACCCCATGACTTCGTGAATTTAGTATCCTAGCCTCCATAACACTTAGAGAACGAAGGGAAACCATCTCCAAGCCTCCAAGAGTGAAGAAGAAGACATAATCTTGCAATCTTGCAAACTCTCTCTCTTGTTCTTCAATTAAAGGTTAGTATTCTATCTTTTGTGTTATTGATTTATTCTTTCCATGATCACTCTCATCTTTGAACTGAGATTATGATGAAGATGCTGCAACCTTGTAGTCATATCTTTACAATCTCTTTTCATTCTCTTATGCCATGATCATCTCATTCATTCTTAACATGATTCTTATGATTTCTTCTTAAACTATGATCATATTCCTATTTTGATTTATTCTGGCATTATAGATACTTCTCTATGATTGTTCATACCTCTAATCTACTGTGTTCTTGTACTAGAATGAGATCTTATCATCTCTAGTTCATCTCTTTCGTTCATAGTATGTTTCCAATGAAAACAATGATTTTTACCAAAATAGAAACTATGATTTCAAATTAGTAAGTAATGGTTCTAATGGTTGTTTGATGTCTAAATTATGCTTTTTAGTGTTAGACTACTGTGTTAGACAATCTCTCCAAGTTTCGTCGCATTCCGGATTGTGTAGCATAGGTTTTGGATCAAGATTCTATTCTTGAATTCGGATTTGCTCTTGGGCAGACTGCCTGGGTCGACTAGCTCAGTCAACTCAGCCAATCAACCCGCAACAGCAGAATTTGTTTTCTTCGTCCGATTCGATTCGATTGATGCTTATTCTTTTAGGACTACTTCCTAATGATTGTGTGATGCTATTCTAGGGTTTATTTGCTAACCTTTGGATTCATCCTCTTGTCCGTCCGGAATATATTCGAATCTATTTAAGGTAAGGAAGTTGTTACCATATTAACATAGATTGCATATATTTAGTTTCTAATTTGGGAACTACTTAGATTTGCTACTGTTATATTAGTTTCTATTATGATATGAATATTGCAAGTACATTAGGATCTTATTTCCTTATTTACTTTATGTACTTGATTATTTATGAATACTTACTCATGTATGTTTCTTATTTATTTAATATGTCTTATTATACTCTTTCATATGATGAGATATCTGTCGTGGATGATATGACTGAATTATGATTGTGATTGTTTAGGTATGATTTGGGATTGGGGAATGTCCTTTTGACATTTCTGTCCTTGGACCTCATTGGGAGTAGTATGGGATATTCCCAATGTTGTCCTTTGACGCTTTCCCGGATTATTTGTTGTCATACCTAGGACTTGTCTAGCAGTGTTTGGCTAGGTTATACCCCTGTTATATCAGACCCGATTCGGAAGGGTATTGAGACCGAATGACCTATGGTAGCAATGGGGATTTATGGGCGCTCAAGACCGGTAACCAACCCATGAGTGGACATGAATCACATTGTGGGGGCCACTTATGGGTAGAGTTGCATATGGATAGACTTGGGCTCATGGGCGTTCAAGACCGGTAACCAACCCGTGAGAAGACATGAGAGCTTCCCGTTTACTATATGTGGATGACCTATAGGGTTGATGAGTCCGTAGTCTGGGACTATGCTGACTCTAGTGTGAAGGATACCGGAAAGGATCACCAGGGGCGAGGAATGGACGTATCTGGTTCTGAGTTGATATGACTAAGTAGAAGACTTGCATTGGGCTAGGCTTTACCCTGACATGCGCCAATACTTAGACCAATGGTGATGTGAGAGAGAGGTGACTTAACCCCCAACCAAGGAATGTCCAAGAAGGGTGCAAGACCCAACTACCACTGTGAAACCCAGCCTTGACCCTAATTCGGAAACTTTGTTATTTGTAGGTCCAGTGACCCGAAGTAAGGCAAGATGTCATCTTTGGGCCATTTCTGTTGAAGACTTGATGGCTGGATTGGAATCCATGAGTGTTGATGCCAGTGTTCCAATGGTGGAAACTGTACCCTGATGAAGATTGGATTAGTTGATGGTCTTGGAGTGGTCTCTGTATTGATTCAAAGGCATTTCTAACTCCTAGGTATGTCACTCTAAGTGTGTGCAAAACCCCTTGATGTTTGGACTTGATCTGAGCCTTCAAATCCACATTTTGAAGTTGTTGTCTTGATTGGTCGACTCATTGGTCGATTGGACCAATCGACCAATCAATCGACCAATTGGTTCTGAATTTACTAATTTGGTCCTGTCTCTTCTATATAAGTCTAATCTCGGGAATACTCCGCCTCATCTGCCTCCTAAGCCTCTGGAACGAGTTAGAACCCTAATCTAATCCATTCCCTTGCATTCTTTGGTGATCTCTCACAAAGACTTGAAGAATTCTTCATCCTCCTACAGCAAAGGTATGATTTCACTCACTCTTTCTTCTATCTCTGATTTTCTTTCTTTAATTCTGTTCTTCGTTGAGATCAGGAAGAAGATGATGCACTCTTGCAACCATCTATTCCATGATCTCATCATGTTCTTTAAGATCCATGATCATCATCATGATCTTAACCTCAGCCAGTGGAATCTTCGAAACCCTAACCCTAATCCTTTGAAACCCTAACTTGTGTGATCATCTGGAGAACTTTTGGTAACCTCCCTTGTGAAGGGAAACCTCTTGGGTGTTAACCTAAAACTTAATCATCTATATTTTCCTATTTTGATAGTTAACAATTTATCTTCTTTCATCCAGAGCTCTCAACTCTTTTCCGGGGGGAACCAAAAAGGGTGAAACCCTAATTTTTTGGGATCAAACCAAGAACCCCTAGTTTGATCATGGTAACCCAATCAATGTGTTTTCCTTACTATATCTGTAATCTTCATATCCTAGTTCTTTTATCTTTGATTTTAATATTTTCCCCTCATAATCTATGTTTAACCTAGTAGGTTAACCTTTTTGTTCCTAGGTTACAACTTAGGAACTTGATTTGATTTATGAATTGATATCCTCTATACCCTAGAATACTACCATGATAATTTCCCTCTGATTTGTACCCTTTTGAACCATCAAATTCGGTTCTTGATTCTCAAAATTCGGATTCTTAAAGGCCACTATCTCCATTGGTCGACTCATTGGTCGATTGGTCCAGTAGACCAATCAATCGACCAATGAGTACAGCAACCTCATTCTTGGTCTGTTTCGATTGATTTATGATCTTTTCCTTTATGCATCTTTCCTAACATGTTGTATGCACTTGTTTAGGACTGTCTTCTCAGGTTTAGTCAAGATCATACTTGATTCTTTAAGTTCCTATCCAAGTTAGAAAGTAAGGACAGTTGATTTCTTAACTGCATTGATTGCTTGTTCTCTAGTTTCTACTTTATGAAACTATGAGATTACCTACTGTTGTTGTACTTTAATTTTGATCTCCTACTGTGGGAACAATAGCACTTGTTTATATTGTCTTTTTATTATTCATGATATATGAATTACTTATTATTGCCTAATTTGAATTTTGCTTTTACATTCTCTCGTACATGATGAACTGCTGGTTGTGTATGTTATGACTGTTCTGAGAATGTGTTTGCTTAAGTTTTGTTTGGGATTGGGGAGTATCCATCCTTGGACATCGGAGGGAATAGTATGGGATGTTCTCCGAAGATGCCCATCGACGCTTTCCCGAATCATTGGTTGTCATACCTAGGGATGTCTAGTAGTGTTTGGCTAGGATATACCCCTGTTATATCAGACCCGATCCGGAAGGGTATTGAGACCGAACGACCCGTGGTAGCAATGGGGATTCACGGGCGCTCAAGACCGGTGAGTTATATCCGTGAGAGGACGGGAATCACATTGTGGGGGCCATTTATTGGAGGGTTGCATATGGCTAGACTTGGGCTCATGGGCACTCGAGACCGGTGAGTTATATCTGTGAGAGGACATGAGAGCTTCCCGTTTACCATATGTGGATAACCAATAGGGTTGATGAGTCCGGTGAGTAATATCCGTGACTCTAGTGTGAAGGATACCGGAAAGGATCCTGAGAGGGGAGGAATGGAAGTATCTGGAACTGACTTGATGTAACTGACTAGATGACTTGCATTGGGCTAGGCTTTTCCCTAACATGCGCCGGTACTTATGCCAAATGGTTGTGAGAGAGTGTGTTGACTTAACCCCCTACCATGGTTTGTCCGAGAGGGATGCCCGGACCCACTACCAACAGGAGCCGTATGCGTGACCTACCCAAAGAAGTACGGTGCTATGACTTAAAGCATGTCTACCATAGAGACCAACATACATAGAGTTTAGATGCATTCATACTTTATCTATTTCATACTGCATTGCATCATGTTATGTTTTGCCACATGTTATCTATGATGTTATGGATTAACTACCTTACTGAGTTTCTTTGAAACTCATTCCTTTTTGTATATTCTTTGTTTAGATTATCCTGTAGGTACAGATTATTATGACGAGCAGTACAGTGAAGCGCAAGCCGATGAAGCGTATTACACGCAAGGTGCTGGCGACGATCAAGATTACTCTGATGATCCCCCGGCGGATCAAGCTGCGTACTACGTTTGAAGGCAGCATAGAGTTAGAACAGATTCGTTGGATTGACAAAGTCCATACTTATGAAGACGTTATCTATAGACTAGAAGACGCTTGATCTTAGTTTATTTCTTAATACATTTGTTTAAGTTGTATTTCCTTTTAGACTTTCATACTGGGTTCCGCTATATTGGTGGAGTGAGTTTCCTCCTCACTTTACTCCTTTTGATATCTTTGGATATCTGGTATCTTTTCCGCACTCTGATTATACTGATTATTCATTATTGTTTTGAACCTTTGTTTATAATATTAAACCTTGATTATTTCCTGTTTATGATTATGTTATTGTATATGTGGGAGGATTATTTCCTCGATACTTGATCTTCGGGGCTGTGGATCACACTCTCGGGTATGCCAGTTAGGGTACCGGCTGGGAGGATGTGACAACCACCGGCAGACCCAAGATGCTAAGATGGGTGAGGGGGAGTGATTGACCTACCCAAAGAAGTATGGCGCTATGACATAAAGCATGTCTGCCTATAGAGACCAGCATACATAGAGTTAGACTCATACATACATTGTTTGTCTCATAGCATATCATCTTATGTTTTGTTTGTGTTACTATGTTATTTATGCTATTATGGAATAACTTGCCTTGCTGAGTTTCTTTTGAAACTCACTCCTTTTTGTACAATATCGTTTGTTAGATTATTCTACAGGTCTTGATGGCTATGAAGCGCAATATGAGGAAGTGCAAGATGAAGAAGCGTACCATACGCAAAGTGTTGGCGACTACGAAGATAAATTGAGGATCCCTCGAGTGGTCTCTCTTGTTACCAAGATTAGCCCTATTGTGGAGTGGGAGCTTCTGAGCGTAATCGATGAAGTCTATGTTTATGAAGACATCCTTTATAAAGTAGAAAAGACTCTAGCTTAGTTAGAATATATCTTTCTTTCTTGTCTTTAGAATCAGTTGTAATCCCTTTGATTTTCGAACTACATTACGCTGTACTCGTGGAGTGAGATTCCGCCTCACTCTACTTTTGATTTATATATCTATTGGTATCATTTCCGAACTCTGATGATTATCTCGTTACTTAACTATGATTCATTTGAATAATATTGTTAACATTGATTTAGTCTTGTTCTTGATTATATTGTTGTGAATGTGGGAGGTTGATTTTACTAACTACTGGATCTTGTGGACTGTGGATCACACACTCGAGTATGCCAGATAGGGTACCAGCTGGGTGGATGTGACAGGAATAGTATGGGATGTTCTCCGAAGATGCCCATCGACGCTTTCCCGAATCATTGGTTGTCATACCTAGGGCTGTCTAGCAGTGTTTGGCTAGGATATCCCCGTTATATCAGACCCAAATCGGAAGGGTATTGAGACCGAACGACCTGTGGTAGCAGTGTGATTCACGGGCGCTCAAGACCGGTAACCAACCTGTGAGAGGACGAGAATCATATTGTAGGGGCCATTTATTGGAGGGTTGCATATGGCTAGACTTGGGCTCATGGGCGCTTAAGACCGGTAACCAACCCGTGAAAGGACATGAGAGCTTCCCATTTACCATATGTGGATAACCAATAGGGTTGATGAGTCCGTATTTGAGAGAGTCGGATATGCTGACTCTAGTGTGAAGGATACCGGAAAGGATCCCGGGAGGGGAGGAATGGAAGTATATGGATTTTAGTTGATGTAACTGAGTAGATGACTTGCATTGGGCTAGGCTTTAACCTGACATGCGCTAGTACTTAGACCAATGGTGATGTGAGAGAGCGGTGACTTAACCCTGGCCATGGAATGTCCCGAGGGATGAAGGACCCACTACCAACCGGAGCCGAGTGAACTGAGACTTCCCAAAGAAGTATGGTGTTATGACTTAAAGCATGTCTGCCAATAGAGACCAACATACATATAGTTTAGATGCATACATACATTATCTGTTTCATACTGCATTGCATCTTGTTATGATTTGCTATATGTTATTTATGCTGTTATGAGTTAACTTGCCTTACTGAGTTTCTTTCGAAACTCATTCCTTTTTGTACAATGTTTTGTTAGATTATTCTACAGGTACTGGCTACTATGACAAATAGTACGATGATGTGCAAGCCAATGAAGCATACTACACGCAAGGTGTTGGCGACAATCAGGATTACATTGATGATCCCGCAAGCGATCACATTTCGTACTACGATTAGAGACAACGTGGAATTGGAACATCTCTGTTGGATTGATGAAGTCCACTATTTTGAAGATGTCATCTATAGGATAGAGAACTCTTAAGTTTAGTTTGTCTTTCTTATTCTCTTTTGTTTCTTACATACTACGTTCCACTGTATCTGTGGAGTCAGTTTCCGCCTCACTCTACTTCTTTTGATATCTTCGGATATCTGGTATCATTTTCCACACTTTGATTATATTGATTATTCATTTCTCAAATTTAAATCTTTTGTTTATAATATTTAAACCTTGATTATTTCCTGTTTATGATTATGTTATTGTATATGTGGGAGGAGGATTTCCTCGATACTTGATCTTCGGGGCTATGGATTACACTCCCGGGTATGCCAGTTAGGGTACCGGTTGGGGGGATGTGACACCTTTCCCCTTCCCTTTCCTTTAATCATATATTTTATTAAATGTGTTTGAACTTTTGTTTCTCATTTAATGTTGTTTACTTTGTTGTGTAGCTGAACCTGCTGATGATCTTGATGAGTTAAACAATGCATTAGGCAATGTGTTGGGAAGCGTCATGGCATCAAGTTCAACAGTTGCTACTTCCTCTACTTGTTCTAATTTTTGAATATTAAGGTAATGTACTATTAAGTCATTTGAAATCTCGTAGCATACATTCTGTTATGTTATGTTTTTTTTTTTTGGTCATATTGACATATTGTGAAAACTTTTCAGCACATGTTTTTTTTATAAATATTTAAAATTTTAAAGTAGCTTAGTGTTTTTTATTAAACTCTTGTATTCTCATTTCTCATGTTTTATGTGGTTTGGTTCAAACAGGTGTACTTTAACAAAGTATTCAACAATTAAGGAGGTTGAAATTTAATGCTTTTGGATGAACTCATTGAAGTTTCTCTAAGTTACTTTCCTATATTTGTTGATACCCTTTGTTTATTCCTTTCAAAATTGAGATTTTTTGTAATGGTGCTTTATTCCTGTGATACTTAAAATCATGTTTTAGTAATTGTAAGCCATGATGGTAGATTGGTAGGACCATGCGTTACTACTAGCAGGTCTATTTCTTACCACAAGTAATTTCAAGTTGAGCCTTCATACAAATTCAATTTCATTGGGTGAAAATTGTGAGGTTTGACCACACATGATAGAAGAATCTAAATCCTTTATTTTATGAGGGTGCAAGGTGGTTTGGATCAAGCTAATACCATCCTTGGATATACTTGGAGTCTTCATCCTCTCTCTTTTGTAGTTTTCTGTGTGAGAAACTAGGATTTGGAGTTGAGGAAAAATAAAAATAAATTTCAATATTGATTTTTAAATTAGTCCAAACCGTTAGCCAAATTGAATCCAAACCATTAGTCCAAACCGTTAGTCAACCTGAACCCAAACCGCACAAAACCAAAACCGCATTGAAACCGTTATCTTTTAAATGGGCTGGTTTGGGCAGGGGGTTTTTCAGCCTGAAACCGCTCCAAACCGCACCGTTGATACACCTACCTGGTTGACTGGCCAGTCAGCCAGTTGATTGAAAGATCCGAGAATATTTGATTTTTAGGTCTTTTAAGGTTCCATTTAAGTAGACTTCGTGGTTATTAGCCTCCTTTGTTGCTAGAACTCTCTGAGAACGTGTGAAGCCTCTCTCAAAGCCTCTCCTTGGTGGTTGTGAAGAACTCTTGCAAGATCTATTGTTCTCTTTCTCTAGTTCATCTTCAAGGTTAGTAATCTTTTGTTTAATCTTTGATTTACTCTTGATTGATCTTGTTCTTACTACTGTGATTATGAAGAAGGTATTGCAACCTTGCAAACACCTATTCTACAGTCTCCTTTGAGTTAGAATGAATCTCCATTCATTCTATTAATTCTATGAACATCATACTTGATTCTACCCATGTTTCTTATGGTTTCTTCATGAAAGCATGATCGTTCTTTTAATCTGATTTCTCCAGCATATTAGATCTAAGTTTATGATAGTATTCATCTTTGATCTATTGCTAATGATTCTCTTGATATGATCCTTCATTCTCCTTTGCATCCAAGCTTGTTTTTCATTGAAAACCATGCTTTGATCAAAATTAGAAAGTCATGTTTTCAAAATAGAAAGTCTTGGTTTTGATCCTTGATTGATATTTAATCTTTGCTAGATAGTCTTAGTTTATTGTTCCTAAGATTCCTTTTGAATTTTGGAGTGTTTTGATTCCCAAAAGTATGGTTTCGGATCAAAAATTTTGTTTTCGCTTCGATTACTGTTCACCTGGTCGACTGGATCAGTCCACCAGCCAGTCAACCAGCTATGGACAGCATTGATGCTTTTGTCCGATTTGATCCGTTTGACCTCCGATCTTCTATGTTTTTCTCCCAATGTTGTGTCTATGCTTGTCTAGGGTTGATTTGCTAACTTTGGATTTGATTTCTTTGACTTCCAGAGTATCTTCAAATCTATTTAAGGTAAGGACAATTGTTTCCATAATTACATAGATTTTGTGAATCTTAGTTTCTATTTTGGGAATTTCTTAGATTCATTACCCTTATTGTATTTTCTTAGTATGTATTACTGCTATAAGTACTTCAAGTACAATAGTACCATATTCATGTATTCTTTTGTTATTATGAATACTTAATCTTGTCGTTTACATATGAGATTGATCATGTTCTTATGTATCTTCATGTACGATGGAATATCAATTGTGTATGTTATGACTGAATTGGGGATGTGATTGATCAGGTATGATTTGGGATTAGGGAATGTCCTTTTGACATTTCTGTCCTTGGACATCAGTGGGAATAGTATGGGATATTTTTTATGGTGCCCTTCGACGCTTTCCCAGATTATTGGTTGTCATACCTAGGGCTTGTCTAGCGGTGTTTGGCTAGGATGTCCCTGTTATATCAGACCCGATTCGGAAGGGTATTGAGACTGTGTAACCCGTGGTAGTAATGGGGGTTTGTGGGCGCTCAATATCGGGAACCAACCTGTGAAAGGACATGAATCACATTGTGGATACTTGTGAGAGGCCATTCATTGGTAGGGTTGCAAGTAGTAGACTTGGGCTCATGGGCACTCGAGACCGGTGAGTTATATCCCTGAGAGGACATGAGAGCTTCATGTCTATTATTTGTGGATGACGAATAGGGTTAATGAGTCCATAATCCGAGTTGGTTGTAGCCATAGGATACACTGACTCTAGTGTGAAGGATACCGGAAAGGATCGCCTAGGGCAAGGAATGGACAGATCTGGATCTAACTTGATATAACCAAGTAGATGACTTGCATTGGGCTAGGCTTTACCTTGACATGCGCCAATACTTAAACCAAACAATGATGTGAGAGAGTGGTGACTTAAACCCCAGCCATGGATTGTCCGAGATGGATAAAGGACCCATTACCGACCGATGTTGAGTGATTTGAGACCTTCCCAAAGAAGTATGGTGCTATGACTTAAAGCATATCTGCCTATAGAGACCAGCATACATAGAGTTAGATTCATACATGCATTGTCTGTCTCATATCATTTTGCATCATGCTATGTTTTGCTATCATGTTATGTATGTTGTTGTGGAATAACTTGCCTTGCTGAGTTCCTTTGAACTCACTCCTTTTTGTGCAAATATCTTTGTTAGATTATCCTGTAGGTATTGAAGAATATGGAGGCTAGTACTATGACACGCAAACTGATGAAGCACACTTCACTCAAGGTGCTAGCAGTTACGAAGATTTCATTGAAGATCCCTCTAGTGATTATGCTGCGTACCAAGATTAGCCCTACTCAAGAGTGGAAGCGGCCATGCTTAGTTTCATTTGTTTATGTTTATGAAGACATTCTTTATAAGACAGAAGAGACATTAGTTTAGTTTGATTACTTCTTTTCTTTCCTTTCTTTTGTAAATCGGTTGTAATCTTCCTTTTGTTCGAGCTACATTTCCATTGTAGTTGTGGAGTGATTTTCCGCACACTCTACATTTTGATTATTTATATATTGGTATCATTTCTTTCCGCACTCTGATTATATTGTCTCTATTCTTCTTATCTTGATCTCATTGTTTATATTATATTACATTGATTACATCATGTTCATGATTAGGTTATTGTGTATGTGGGAGGTTGGTTTTCTCGATACTTGTTCTTCGGGGTTGTGGATCACACACTCGAGTATGCCAGGTAGGGTACTAACTGGGTGGATTTGACAGTTTGCATGGGTCGACTGCTTGAGTTGACTAGGCCAATCGACCCACAGAGTCAGTGAGCTCTGATTTTTTAGATTTTTGAAAATTTGATTTTTAGCCCATGAATGTTATATGATGATTATATTGATGATTCTAAGTCTGATATGAATATTCAAAGCATGAGATCAAGTGGCTATTGATGAATCTTCGATTTTTGGTGTTTCGATTTTCTTCGATTTTACAGAATGGTTAATTTGAGGAATCGTAACACGGTGCTAGCTATAGCGAGACTAGAAGAGTACCTAATGAGACCATACCTGATGGTGCCCCTGGTCAGCAGACTCCTCTGAATGGCCAGACTGCGAATAATCTCCTTGGTGCTCCGCCGGTGGGAAATTTCCAAGATATTGTCAACATCATGGGTAATATCATGCAGCAGCAAGCTATTCAGTTTAATTAGATGATGACGGGTTTTATGACTCTGCATAATGAGACTTGTACTGCAGCAAATGGGAATCCTCAAGTTGCTGTGCCGAATGTTGAAAGATTGGAAGGAACTCCCCCATACCAGACTGATGGAGAGTTTTCTTAGGTTGCAAGTGCCAACTTTCATTGGTGTTTCAAAGGACACTCTATTTCTAAATAAGTGGCTACGGGAACTAGAGAAGGCTTTGGAATCTACAATGTTCTAATGCTCAGAAGATCTTGTTTGCTGAGCAGAAGCTTCAGCATGATGTTGATGCCTGGTGGAACTCCACCCGTCCGATTCTTCAAGATTTTCATGTTGGTGTGGTTACTTGGGAAATATTTAAAGATGCATTTTGTAAGAATTATTTCCTAGAAGCTGTGAAAGATGCTAAGGAAGTCGAGTTCATGGATCTTGCTCAAGGATCTCTTTCTGTGCTGAAATACCAGCAAAAGTTTGAAGAACTCTTCTTCTTTGCCCCTGAATCTATGAGACCTGACCATGCAAAGGCAAATAAATTATTCAAGGGATTGTGACCTACAATCAGAGCTTATCTCATTGTTCTTCCTATAGAGAGCTATGCTCAGATCATTCAGAATGCGAAGAAGTTGGAAGAAGCGAAGAAAGATAGTGCTTGTGTGTAGAGGGCGTGGCAGCATAGAAACCCCGATTTGGTTGACAGATCAGAAAGAAGATTAACTAGACCTACACCCTACCCTACTCCTACCTTTCAGCCTAGGAGTGTAGGCCAAAGTTCAGGATATGCACAAGCCGGTCAGCAGAACCAGTTCAGTGGGAACAGACAAGTAGTGAATGTTCCAATTGCTAAGCCAGTGAATGTGAATCCTAGACCGATGAATCACAAGCTTCCAGTGGCAGTGCCTCTAGTTGTGCTAAGGGATCCTATTTGCTTTTTCTTTAAGCAGACCTAACACTTTGCTCATACTTGCCCTCAGAAGTTGAATCAATCGCCTGCCCCTATAGCGAAGAGTGCTCCTACCCCTGTATCTGGTAATGAACAGGATGCGAACCATGAAGTTGTAACAGGTACATTATTAGTCGCTTCTATAACTGCATTTGTGTTATTTGATTTGGGTGCATCTCATTCATTCATTTCATCTACATTTGTTAGAAAGGCTTACTTGTCACCCAATAACCTATCTAGTTATTTGATGATTAGTACTCCTACCAAATCTGTTGTGAAACTAGATAAAGTGTTAGAAGAATGTCCCGTCTTTGTTTGTAGAAAGAATCTTAAAGCCAATTTAGTGCTCCTTGATATGAAGTACTTTGATATTATTCTAGGAATAGATTGGTTGACAGCCCATAAAGTTGTGATTCTTTGTTCTTCAAGAACTATCCAATTTCAAATTGGTGGAAATTCAACTTTTGAATTTCAAGGTGAGAAAGGAAGAATTAGTAAGAAGCCCTTGACTGCATTGATGCAAGTCTGCGCATTAGTGAAAAGTGCTTCACCTAGAAGCAAGGTCAAGGAAGAGAAGAAGCTCGAGGAAGTCAAGGTAGTTTGTGACTTCAATGATGTTTTTCGGAAGATTTGTCAGGATTGCCTCCTGATAGAGATTTGGAGTTTTTGATTGAGTTAATTCCAAGAGCCGCTCCAATATCTAAAGCCCCGTATAGAATGGCACCTACCGAACTAAAAGAACTATAGAACCAGCTGAAATGAGCTCTTAGACAGAGGTTTTATATAGCCAAGTGTATCACCTTGGGGAGCTCCGGTCCTCTTTGGGAAGAAGAAAGATGGTAGCATGCGTCTATGCATTGATTACTGGGAGTTGAACAAGTTGACCATAAAGAATAGATATCCACTACCCAGGATTGATGACCTCTTCGATCAGTTGAAAGGTGCAGCCGTGTTCTCGAAGATTGACTTGAGATTTGGATATCACCAGCTTAAGGTGAAGTATAGTGATATTTTTAAGACATCCTTTAGAACAAGATATGGTCACTATGAGTTTAGAGTTATGCCATTTGGTTTGACTAATGCTCCTACTGTTTTTATGGATCTTATGAATCGAATTTTTCATGACGTGCTTGATAAGTTTGTGATTTGTCTTCATTACTCAAAGAATGAAGAAGAGCATGTGAGACATCTTAGTTTCACCTTGCAAAGATTGACAGAAAAGAAGTTGTATGCCAAGTTTAGCAAGTGGACTGTTGGCTCTCAAGAGTAGTATTCCTAGGCCATGTGGTTTCAAGGGAAGGCATTCATGTTGATCCCGAGAAGGTTAAAGCAGTAGCCAACTGGGACAGACCGAAGACTGTGACAGAAATAAGAAGTTTTTTGGGAATGGCGAGATATTACAGAAGATTTATTGAGAACTTTTCTAGGTCGGCTGCTCCTATGACTAAGCTAACTAGAAAAGAAGAGAAGTTTGTTTGGACCGATGCTTGTGAAAAGAATTTTCAAGAGTTGAAAGATAGATTGAGAAGTGCCCTGGTTTTGACTATACCTGATGACTCCGGTGGTCTGACAGTCTATATTGATGTGTCGAAGATTGGTTTGGGTTGTGTTGTGATGTAACATGGGAAAGTGGTAGCTTATGCCTCTAGGCAATTGAAGGAGTATGAGCAGAATTATGCCACTCATGATTTAGAGCATGCCGCCGTTGTCTTCGCTTTGAAGATTTGGAGACATTACCTGTATGGTGAAAAGATTGTTGTTTTCACAGATCATAAAAGTTTGAAGTACTTCTTTACCCAAAAGGAGTTAAATGTTAGACAAAGAAGATGGTAGGAATTAGTGTCTGATTATGATTGTGATATTCAGTATCACCCTAATAAAGCAAATGTGGTTGTTGATGCTCTTAGTAGGAAAAGTAGGAGAAAAGAGAGTTGGATCTAAATGCTTTGAGTAAGCTGTTACTGTTTTCGATTTCAAAACTTGGTTTGGAAATTGTTCCAAAAGGTTCGGATTTTGTTCTCTCTGACATGTCGGCAAGATCCACTCTTAGATATAGAATTGATGCTCTGCAAGTCTCTGATCAGGAATTGAAGGAAAAGATTGAGAAGATTTCTTCGAATCCTGAATCGGATCTTGATTTTAGTATGTCTATGGACGGTGCTTTGTTGTTTAGAGGAAGACTTTGTGTGTTTGTTGTTGATGAAATTAAGAAAGAAATCTTAAAAGAAGCACACCAATCAGTTTTTACAGTGCACCCAGGAAGTACTAAGATGTATAAAGATCTAAGCGAACATTTCTGGTGGATTGGTTTGAAGACCGATGTGGAAGACTTTGTGGCCAAGTGTGAAACCTGACAGCGTGTTAAGGCCATTTGCCAACCGCCATCTGGACTTCTGCAGCCCCTTCCTATTCCTGGTTGGAAGTGGGAAGACATTACTATGGACTTTGTGACTAGATTACCTCGAACAAGTAAAGTTAATGATACAATATGGGTAATCATTGATAGGTTGACCAAATTATCTCATTTTATTCTTATGAAGATCACTCATACTATGGATAAGCTAGCTAGGCTTTATGTGGACAATGTAGTTTGCCTGCATGGAGTGCCTGTGAGTATTGTTTCTGATAGAGATCCTAGGTTCACCACAAGGTTATGGAATAGTTTGCAGAAAGCCTTGGGAACCCAATTAAACTTGAGTACTACTCATCATCCATAGTCTGATGGACAATCTGAGCGGACCATTTAGATTTTGGAAGATATGCTTAGATTTTGCATTTTGGATATGGGTGGTAATTGGGATGAACACTTAGCTTTGGTTGAGTTTGCCTATAACAACAGTTATCAAGCAACAATAGGCATGGCTCCATTTAAGGCTTTGTAGGGGGAAAAACACTTGTAGGACACCCTTGTATTGAACTGAGACTGATGAAAGAAAAGTGTTTGGTCCGGAAATGATTGAAGCTACAAGTGCAATGGTGGA
Organism: Hakea prostrata; assembly: GCF_041222555.1. Classification (NCBI taxonomy): domain Eukaryota; kingdom Viridiplantae; phylum Streptophyta; class Magnoliopsida; order Proteales; family Proteaceae; genus Hakea; species Hakea prostrata. Next base: position 41,610,231 of record NC_142602.1, on the reverse strand, counting down.
TATGATAAGAGAAAGGATAAAGTCTGCTCGGTCAAGGCAGAAATCTTATGCAAATAAGAGAAGGACCGACTTGAGATTCAATGTTAAAGGAAAGCTTTGCCATTGGTTCATCAGACCTTATGAAATTATTGAGAAGGTTGGACTTGTTGTGTACTGTTTGGCCTTACCTCCGTCTCTTGCTGGAGTTCATAATGTGTTTCATGTTTAGATGCTTCAGAAATATATAGAGAATTCAGAACACATACTACAGCGAGAACTTGAAGGACTTAGTGCTGATCTTTCTTACAATGAAGAGACATCCGAAATCCTAGACAAGAAGGACAAACAATTGTGGAATCGTACCATTCCCTTGGTAAAGATTCGGTGGATGAATCACACCCTTGAAGAACCTTCTTGGGAGAAGGAAGAAAACATGAAAGAGAAGTTTCCTCATCTTTTTGGAAGCCTAGGTATGCATTCAATTTTAAGGACGAAATTTCTTTTAGGGGGGGGGGGAGAATGTGAAATCCATCCCTAACCCTAACCCGGAAACCCATTTGTTTGTAGGTCCGAAAACCTGAAGTGAAGGTAGAAGGCAATTATGGGCCATCTCAATGGAAGACATGGTGTTTGACTCATAACCCATGGAGATTGATGATGGGGTCCCATACTTGGAAACCTTGTGAGAGTTGGAGAAGAAATTGCACCTTGAAGAAAGGAGTTTGGTTGATGGACTTGAAGCCTAGTTGCACATGGTTTGAAGGGATTCCTCCATGCTAGGTGAGTTACTTGTTGAGTTGGGAGAAGCTCCATTGAAAATCTTGAGGTTTGGAGCTTCAATTCCCTAACTTGGGCTTATTATCAGCTTGGGTCGACTAGGCCAATCGACCCACGGTCACAGTGGCTTAGTTGTGAAAATTCTGATTTTAGGGTTTTGATGCTCTATTTAATGGGACTATGTGGTTTTCAGCCGCACTTGTTTCTAAAGCCTCTAGAGAACATGGGAAGCCTCACTCAAGCCCTCTCTTTCGATATGTGGAAGATCCTTTGCGAATCCTCAAGCTTTTCGTCGATTAATCTTCATTAAGGTATTGTAATCACTCTTACTATTCGATTGATTTATTCTATTCTAATTTCTTCTCATCTTTGTGATTATGAAGATGGTTTTGCATCCTTGCAAACACCTCTTCTTCAAACTCTATAGTTGTGAGTGAATCTCCATTCACTCCAACACTTTTATGATCTACACAATTGATTCTAAGAAGAGATCTTGTGAAATCTTCATCGATGTGTGATCATTCTATTATTTTGATTTCTAAAGCATGATAGACTCAATCTTATGTTAGTTTTTATCTATATTCTACTGTTGTTATTCTTCTAGAGTGAATTATCATTCTCTCTAGCCTCTCCATAGAATTCATGGATTGTTTCCTTTAAACCTAGTTTTTTATTAATTTAGAATTCCATTCTCTTAATCAATGTTGATGTCTAATCTATATTAGTTGATCTTAGATTACTGTTCTAGAGTTTACCTTAAATTTTTGGAGTGATTTGAATTCTGGAAGTTGAGTTTCGGATCAAAATTCAGATTTTTGTTCCATATTGTTCATTGGGTCGACTGGACCAATCGACCCAGCCAATCAGCCCAAGCTGACAGTAGTTGTTTTCTTGGTTTGTCTTGATCCATTTGACTTCTAATCTTCGAGGGTTTGTTCCTAATGATTTAACTATGCTTGTTTAGCACTTATTTGCTAACCTTGGACTGATCCTCTTTGTTCCTCTGGATTTCTTCAAAGTCAATTCAGGTAAGGACGGTTAATTTTCTAATAACCTAAAATGCATGATCTATTGTTTATGATTCGGATTTGCATGATCTTTTTACTGTTTTTATAATTCTTTATAATTTAATTACTGTTGTAAGTACTGTAGTTACAGTAGGTCTTGTTTATGTAATTCTTTTATCAATTTGATCATGTATGAATGATTATCTTTCTATGTATTGAATTATTGGTTGTGTATGTGAATGATTGATTTGGGAATGTGATTGCTTAAGGGCTTGTTTGGTTACATGAATCCAGAGATTTCAAATCTCTGGATTCATAAATCTGAGAATTATACATGTTTGGTTGTAAAAATCTCTAGATTCATGAAATCTAGAGATTCACATTTTTACACTAAAAACGTGAATCTCTAGATTTATGGGTAAGGGGTGAAATCCAGAGATTTCAAAAAAGTTAAACATTTGCACATTCATAAAAATCACGTCGATCAAATAATTTTTTAGGATGAATCTACAGATTTCATTCCACAACCAAACATTTAATTTTATAAATTATAACTCCATAGATTTGAAATCTATAGATTTGAAATTTCTAGATATTTGAAATCTCCAAACTCATGTAACCAAACATGCCCTAAGATAATTTGGGAATGTGGAATGTCCTTTTGACATTTCTGTCTTTGGACATCAGTGGAAGTGGTATGAGACATTTCCAATTGTACCCCTTGACTCTTTTCTGGATTATTGGTTGACATACCTAGGGCTTGTCTAGCAGTGTTTGGCTAGGATGTCCTTGTTATATCAGACTCGATTCAGAAGGGTATTGAGATCGAGTAACCTGTGGCAGCAATGGGGGTTTATGGGAGCTCAAGACCAGTAACCAACCCGTGAGAGGACACGAATCACATTGTGGGGGCCATTCATTGGTAGGATTGTAGTAGTGGACTTGAGCTTATGGGAGCTCAAGACCGGTAACCAACCCGTGAGAGGACATGAGAGCTTCCCATTTACTATTTGTGGATGACTAATAAGGTTGATGAGTCCGTAGTCCGAGTTGGTTGTAGCCATAGGATACGCTGACTCTAGTGAGAAGGATACCGAAAAGGATCGCGAAAGGCAAGAAATGGAATATCTAACTCTGAATTGATATAACTAAGTAGAAGACTTGCATTGGGCTAAGTTTAACGTGCTGATACTCAGACAAATGGTTATGTGAGAGAGTGGTGACCTAAACCCCAGCCATGAAATTTTCGAGAGGGATGCAGGACCCAATTACCACAGGAGAACCCAAGATATCGAGATGGTTGAGGGAGAGTGATTTGAGACCTACCTAGAGGAGTATGGTGCTATGACTAAAAGCATGTCTACCAATAGAGACCAGCATACATAGAGTTAAAATCATACATGCATGTCTGTTTCATATCATCTTGCATCCTTTATGTTTTTTATTATGTTTTACTGTGTAATTATGAAATAAATTACATTGTTGAGTTCTTTTGAACTCACTCATTTTTGCAAACATCTTTGTTAGATCTATTCGTAGGTTTGACGACTATGACGGAGCAACATATGAGTTTGCCCCGGATGACTCATACTACACCCAAGGTGCTGGCTACGGTGACTACGATGGTGAAGAATATTATCATGGTGATGGAGGAGTGTATCAGGATTAGTCATAATCATGTGCTAGTGCAACTTATTTGAATATAGAGACCTTAACCTTTAGAAGTGTTCTCTACAGACTTGAATAAACAATTGTTTAGTTTAATTTTTTATTACTTCTTTTCTATTCATCTTGTTTTAGGATTGGTTGTAATATTTCTTTTTAGTTCGCTCTGCATTTCCGCTATTACTGTTCAATGATTTTCAGCTACACTCTACATTTGATTATTCTATTGGTATTTGTTGCATCTAGAACTTCTTCGAGGGCCGGATATTGAGATGACCGCCTTAAGAGCCCCCCCAGCAAAGTTGGAATAGCTGAGAGCCTGCACTCACAAAGAAAACAAGAACGGACCGGCCAAGTTTTGGCCGGGGAACCGCCTCCGACTCCCAAGTCAGCCTAGGCAACAATAAGAGTTCTTGAGAGAGTTCTCAAGATGTAATGAATAAATGATCAGATGAATCTCGTCCCTTTCTCCATGTAGGATGTGGGTTTATATAGAAGATACTCGGAGGCGGCGCTTCCTCGGATTTCACACAGTTAGTTGAAGAGTGGGTGAGATATCTTCGAAATAGTGACTCCTTCTTTGGCGGGCTAGAGAGAGCCGTTACTTGCTAGTTTATCTCCCCAATTCTCGGAACGGATATGTTGAGTAGTTATTCATAACTAACTCTATTCACATAGTCAAGAACGTCTTCTGGGATTTGCTTCAAGCGTGGCTCTCTAGGGAAGAGTACGCACCTTCCCGAGTGGGGGTGTGTATCTCTCCCGAGGAGGTCCTTCAGGACCTTATGAGGGAAGGGATACACCTGCCTGAGTGGGGGTGTGTATCTCTCCCGAGGGGGTCCTTCGGGACCTTATGAGGGAAGGGATGCACCAACCCGATTGGGGGGGGTGTATCTCTCCTGAGGGGATCCTTCGGGGCCTTATGAGGGAAGGGATACACTAGCCCGAGTGGGGTGTGTATCTCTCCCAAGGGGTCCCTCGGGATTCATACTCTCCACAACAGAGCCCCCCATTCCATGCGATTGACTTCTCGAACGTATGGAATGTCATTCTCAAGCTTCTTCGAAAGTCTTCTCTTTTTGAAGAAATTCCAATGCGTCGTCTTGAATGATAGCCATCATTTTTCTAAAGTTTCATTAAAAGCTGTGGTTTTTAATTCCCAACCATTGCATTAATTCGCCTTTATTGCAACTTCTGATATGCCAACGGTTACGTAATCCTAGCCGTTGAGATACCCGATCGTGGATCATTCAATTGAGATCTTGAGCCTTCTCAATCTCAACTGTTGTGTCTGTTCACCATCGGTCGTTGGATCGTGACCTTTCATATACCTTATCTTAACCGTTGCCTTACTGTTTCTAACCGTTGGATCGTGTCTTTTTATTTCCTCCTCACTATAAATAGAGGTTTAACCTCATTTTATCCTTTTGCTTGCAAATCACTTTCTCTCTGAGGTCCTTTTCACTACGTCGCTAGCTTCAATTTGCTCTTCAATCCTTCGTCCAGTAAGTTTCTTCTAACATTTCTCCATTTCTTTTACCATTTCTGTAATTCATGGATAAGTTGAAAAAAGGCAAGGGATTAGCCCAAGCCACTTCCCGAATGGTGGTCTCGACCACTAAAGTTTCAAGTATCGAGGCTTCTTCCCGAACTCAATCTATGCTTTATTCTAGTGAAGATGATCTCCCTGATTACGCTGACTCTCAAGACGTTGTGAGAGCAGCGGCCGACTTAGCTAGGGATGACCCTATTAACCAAGAACCCCTGTGCTCCGACTTAGGACCTGACTTAGTCAATTTTGAGCCCTCTGTGGATTCTTCTCCTGAGCAAGAAGTTGACATAGTTAGTCAACCTCTTCCTGCTCAACTTCAAATTGTTTGTTAGAGGCATTCTTCGCCTCGTCCACCCCTTTCTCGTCCTCAAGATTCCAGGAATCCCTGGCCACCATTTATTCATGTTGAGTTGCTTTCAGAAGAGGCAATTCTTGAGGAAAGGAGCAAGCCGAAAACCCCTTCCCACATTGATTATGACCTTAAGCTCTCGGATCCCGAATTCTATCTTGGCGATCCTAAGCAGCTCCATCTTAAACGATTGAGAGATTTCTGTGAAATTCCCAAGGATTATTCCTTCTCCTCCCATCTACGTCCAGTCGGGTTGGAGAGCCCCCAGAAGAGGCCTTTTCCCTCTACTTTGATGCCTTCTTGGGTGGTCTTCGTCTTCCCGTACAACAAATTATAGAAGACCTTCTCAAGCATTATGGAATTTCTCCTTCCAATCTAATCCCGAATAGTTGGAGAAATGTGACCTATTTTGTTGGCTTCTGTTACAATGTCGGGGTCAAACCCACTTTCCCCCTTCTTCATCGTTTCTTCGAAGTTAGGAGTCAATCTAAGGGGGGTTGGCTTTCTCTTCATCGTCGGGCGACTGACACGGTTGACTGATCAGACAACATCATTTTACCGAGGTCTATGCCGACATCCACCAAGGGGTGGAGACATCACTTCCTTTTTTGCAAGTCCCCAGTCTAGTTGTCTTTCCCAATCGTGTTTGTGAAGAAAACAAACTCAGATCTCGAAGAACCCAATAATCCTGTTGAGTTGTCCGCCGCCAAAGAAGTGGCCTTAGAAAAGATCATCCAGGTTGAAGGAGATTCAGCCGCAGTTCATGGATACTCACCTGAGTATCCTTCTATCCTACAGTTGTGGGGTCTCTCTCCGGGTGACCCACCTATTCTTTGACGCTCTTCAATTTTACGGATTTTCTTATCTTGTTTCTTCTAATCTCCTTCTTTTGTTATCGTAATGGCTAACAAGTTGGATATTGATGCTCTTCGTGCTATTGCGAGTGGGAATACCAAAGAAGCCTTCACCCGAAAGCCAGCGAAGAAGAGCGCAATCAAAGAAACCGGTCCCGTTATTCAGGCTCTCAGTGCTCCCGACTCATTCAAACCCTTTGGTTACTTGAAGAAAAGTTCAAGGAAAAGTTCCTTTGCCGGACTTGGAGGGGGTCCTCCTGAGGTTGGTGTTCCTCAGGCCTTCTCGTTCAGCCGCTCGGGCAAACAAACAAGAGATCGAGAGGTGCCGAGGATACTCCCGAGGATCGTGACAAAGCTTCTCCTGTGTTTGTTCCCGGGTGGAATTTGACTTCTAATGATACCATTCTTGGGGATCCTAACGCTGCCCGAACTTGGCTTCTCGAAGGGATGATCCCATCCAATCATCAACATCTTAGAAGTCTTCCGGATGACAAGTTTTATGGCAATGCTTACAGGTAATTCTCTTTCCTTATTTATTTGTAGCTCTTGAAGTAACTTCTGTAATCTGGTATTCCAAATCTTCTACAGGTATTTCTCGGGAGGGGCGCATTAAATGGGGGAATGCATGATCCATTCTGAGCATCTCATTGAGCAACTTCGAGAGGCTGAGGAAGCCCATGGTCGATGCCACTGCAAAGCTTTCGAATCGATCAAAAAGGTTGAGTCTTTGAAGAAGCGGGATGAAGAGAGGAGTCTGAGACTGAGGGAGATGTCCAAAAGTAAGTCAGCTCTTGAAGAAGAGCTTTCTCGAACCAAACAAGACTTGGAGAAGGCTTTCAAGGATAAGGAAGAGCTTGCACATGGGAAAGAGGAAATGGAGTCTCTTGTCCTTCAGCTTCATTTTGAAGTTCGTGCTGGGAAGCTTCCCGACAGTGCCGACGAAGTCCTTGACATTGTCCAGAAGGAAATCATTACTACTTACCTTGGCACCCCCCCAATTTAAGAAACTTCAGACTGCTCTTTCTGTCTTCACCTATCGTCTTGGCCTTGATGATGCCTTCTCTTCAGTTCTTCAACAGGTTGATATTCCTAATCCCAAGGAGTTAGCTGGGAAGTTAGACTGGAAGGTATACGAGAAACTTGAGAAGGCTGTGCCCCAGGGTATTGAATGTAAGGAGCCGTATAGCCCTCCCAATCCTCTTCTTTACGTTGATGAAGATGAGGAAGAGGATAGTGGAGATAGCCATGCGAAGGAGATTCCAGACGAGGAGCTTCCCGAAGGAGAGGATCCTCCCGAGAGTTGAATGTGAAAGAGAATTTGAAAACTTATCTTTATTTTCTTGCTTTTGCTTTCGAGAAACTTGAACACTTGCACTTATATTTCATTTTTTGAAATATCATGTAATATCGGTCCTTCGGGCCAAATGTTTTGTATTTGTGTTGTTTGCTTCCAACTGAGGCATTATGCTTTTTTGATTTTTCCCGAGTATCTACCCGAGTTACTCCCCTAGCAGAATGCCTAAGAGGTAGTCGATGCCTTAGAACCCTTGGCACTTTACTTTTGTGAGATCTTTTCAGAGTGTCTACCCGAATGAGGTCCCGTGTGTTAGAGCATTAGAGTCTTTTTTGAGAAGTAAATACCTGAGTCAATTCCCGAGCTGAGTGCCTTGGAGGAATCTCTATCTTAATGAGAGCCTTCCTTGAGTTTCTATAAGAGGTTGTGAATTATCTCCCGATTGTCTACCCGAGTAGTTTCCCGAGTGTGACGCCTCAGAGAGAACTTTATCTTATGAAATCCTTGCAGAAGTTTTCATGAGAGATTGTGAAATTCTTCTGAATGGCTACCCGAGTTGTTTCCCAAGTGTGATGGCTCAAAGAACTCTATCTGATGAAAGCCTTCCTATGAGTTTTCATAAGAGGTTGTGAAATTCTCCCAAATGGCTACCCGAGTGATTACCCGAGTGTGATGCCTTTGAGAGAACTCTACCTTGTGAAAACCTTCCTGTGAGTTTTCATAAGAGGTTGTGAAATTCTCCCGAATGGCTACCCGAGTGAGTACCCGAGTGTGACGCCTCTGAGAGAACTCTACCTTTTGTAGATCCTTTGTTAGGTTTCTTTGAAGAGCGCTCTTTGGTTCTCAAACTTATTTAAGTTAAGAACATTCTTGGGCTCTTCCTAATCTTAAGAACGCTCTCGGGCTCTTGAATTTGTCAACAACTCTCTTGGGTTCTTTCTTGCTTTGAAGGGCGCTCCTGGGTTCTTAAACTTGTTATAAGTTAAGAACTCTCTCGGGCTCTTCCTGATCTTAAGAAGGCTCTCGGGTTTTTGAACTTGTCGTAAGTCAAGAACTCTCTTGGGTTCTTCTTGATGTGAAGAAATACTTGTGTATTCTTTGCTATAACTTTCTTTTTGAGAAAAAGGATATAAAAAATGGAGACGTAGATTTTATTGAATATCAAATGGTCTTTCGACTTGCTTGCAAGTGCTACATATCTTGACTAATTCTATTGATAGAATTTTCGAAGATTCATGGAATTCCAAGTTCGGTCTATCGTCTCACCTGTGACTAAGTTTTTTAGCTTGTAAGTCCCTGGTTTCGTCTCTTTCTCGACGACATATGGCCCTTCCCATGTAGGTGAGAGCTTGCCTTGGTTTCTTGGGTCTGATGCCACAACTTTGTGGAGCACTAAGTCACCCAAATGATGTCTTCTATTTTTTACCCAAGTGTTGAAGTATCCAGCTATTCGGTTCTGATATCTTTGATTTCGGTATTCTGGCATGCTTCGCACTTCGTCTATTAGATCCAGATTACTTTTCAGGCCTTCTTCGTTTGCTTCTTCATCAAAGTCTCTGTATCTCTTTGACTCTACTAATACTTCTACTAGGACAAGTGCTTTTGTGTCATAGGCCAGCCGAAAAGGAGTTTCTCCCGTAGGAGTTTTGGATGTGGTGCGATATGACCACAGGACGCTCGGTAGTTCTTCTACCCATTTGGTCTGACTTGTCTCCAGACGCTTCTTTATTCCATCCAAAAACATTCGATTGGTTATTTCAACTTGCCCATTGCTTTGTGGATATGCCACAGATGACGTTCTATGCTCGATATGATATCTTTCACAAAAATGCTTGAAGCCAGCTCCGACAAATTGCTTTCCGTTGTCGGTCACAGGGACCCTTGGAATTCCAAATCTGTTGATGATCCTTTCTTGAAAGAACTTCTGCATTTGCTTCTCAGTAATGGTTGAGAGAGGTTCGGCTTCCACCCACTTGGTGAAATAGTTGATTGCCACAACCAAATATTCTCTATTGTTGGTGGCCTTAGGAAGCTTTCGCACTAGATCCATTCCCCACATGGCGAAAGTGATCGGACTGAAGACAGATGTAAGAGGGACAGCCGGGGTTCTTAGAACAAATGCATGAAGTTGACATTGCTTGCATTTTCTGACATAATCCACGGCGTCCTTCTGAATAGTTGGCCAATAAAGGCCTTGGCGTATTATTTTGTGGGCCAAAGCCCGACCTCCCATATGCGCTTTGCATATTCCTTCGTGTACTTCGGCTAAGGCATATTGAGCTCGAGAAGGATCAACACACTTTAGGAGAGGTTGTGTGACTGATCTTTTATAGAGTTGCTCTTCAATGATGGTGAACTTTGCTGCTTGATTTTTAATTGCCTTAGCCTCCTTGATGTCTTATGGAAGGATATCATTCTTCAAATATGCTATAATTGGATTCATCCAACTAGGCTCTTCTTCAATATCCATCGCCTCGGCTTCTTGAATGCTAGGAATTTCCAACTGTTCAATATAAACGGCTGAGCCTAAGGTCGAGTACTTGGATAAAGCCAGCTTGGATAACTCATCTGCTACTTCATTTTCCTTTCTTGGAATTTGCTTTATTTCAAGCTGATCGAAATAATGGCAACATTCATCAATTTTGGCTAAGTAATTTGCCATTCTTGTTTCTTTTGCCTCGTACATGCCGCGAACTTGATTCACAATTAACTAAGAGTCGCTTCGGACTCCCAATTCTCGGACTCTTAGGGCTCGAGCAAGTCTTAGTCCTACTAGAAGGGCTTCGTACTCAGCCTCATTGTTGGAGGCTTTGAAGTTGAATCTTAAAGCGTAATGAATAGTGAATCCGTCCAGGCTGATTAGCATTAGCCCTGCTCCACTCCCCGAAGAGTTGCTCGAGCCGTCGACATACAAAGTCCATAACTCCCGAAGTGGTCATGCTATTCTCAAGAATGAAGTCGGCCAATACTTGCCCTTTTATAGCTAGACGAGTTCTGTACTCGATTTGGTATTTGCTTAACTCAATGGCCCATGTTACCATTCTTCCTACTAAGTCTAGTTTCTGTAGTATCTTCTTCAATGGGAAGTTGGTCAAGACTATAATTGGATGTGCTTGGAAGTATGGCCTGAGTTTCTGAGATGCGATTACAAGGGCTA